>NC_090649.1:191687182-191830065 GCF_040937935.1 Hyperolius riggenbachi
CCTTACTCCCTTGAGTAACAGGTCACCTGTCCCCCATGCAAACTGTGCTCCCCAGTCTCTAGTCCCCACTCCCAAAGCTTGCTATCTGCTGCTGATCCTGCTTTCTACTTCCCAATCTCAACTCTTCACAACAGAGTTCTGTAGATGAATCTGTACTAATATCCGTAACATGGGTGTGTCTTTGTAGATTGAATGCACTGCTGTGTTTGGAGTGTTAGCTCAACAGGAATCAGCCTGTAAATTGCCTCCTACTGAATCACTAGTCTATTTATGCCAGGGCTTGTTTACACAGAATGCTTTTTGTTTTAATTTTGACATCATGAAATATGTTTCCTGTAAAAAATCAGTGGTTTTGAATGGGTGACATTCACACATGATGAGCTGAATCAATGCATAAAAGACATAATGGGGTCAATTCAGCACCCTGTGCACAAGTTACTGCCAGTTACTGCAGCTTACTGCATGCTCAGCAAAGTGAATGTGAGGTTTACCTCACCTGTGATTCTGTTACTGGCCAACCAATCAGTCCAGGGGGTTCCTCCAGGTGCGCCTGTGCCCATTATCAGTGGCGTACATCAAAAAAGGACACCTGGAAATGTGGGCATCCAGAAAAGCCAATAGTGGAATATTTGTAAGTTTACCAGTATTCTACTACTAAAGTGGAAAAAACTATAGCAAAATATCGGTATTAAATACAGATATTTTACTACAGCTCAATCTAAGCACTGAACCCTCCCATTAACGATGCTTAACCTTAACCAGCCCCATGGCTAACCTTAACCAGAAACCTCCCACATCTAACAATCACCCTACCCCCATACCTACCCTTAACCCTTCCCTCCCCAAGGCTGACCCAAATACTTCCACCCACGGCCATCATTAACCAACCATCCCCCACAGCTAATCTTAACCACCAACCTCCCACATCTAACGTTCACCCTACCCCCCATAGCTAGCCTTAACCCTACCACCCACGGCCATCCTTAACCAACCACCTCCATGACTAACCTTAATCCTCCACCGCCCACGGCTAGCCTTAACCTTCCACTCCCATGGCTAACCATAACCGTCCCCGTTGCCGTAACCCCCCTTCCGCAAAAAAGTTACCTAATGGCGCGTACATTTCCCCTCTTTATCAATAATAAAATGGGCCCCTATGGTGGCGCCCAAGCTTCCACTGCTAGTAGGCGCCCAAGTTTTTTGGCTTTTTATGAGTGTGTATGGTGCTCTGGAAGGGAGGTAAAGGCTATGCTGTCACTCTATTTCAATGCCATTGCGCCACTGCTGTCAGTCAGGTGCATTCATACCATTGGGTGCAAGGGGGTGTGGCGCACCGAGTGATTGACAGGAAGGGGGGTGTCGCCAAGACCCCCTACAGCGGCCATGAGCAGGAGGGGAAGCAGTGCAAGAAGGAGGGGCAGCGGGGACAGTGGCGGGGACCCTCACCTGGGTCCCCTCCTTCTGCTCTCTCCCCCTCCATATATGCAGAGGCAAGCAGACGGGCAGAGAATTACTCACCTGACTTCTGCACTCCAAGTGCTGTAGAGCAGCGTCACTGTCGCCTCAGGTCTCCGCCTTCAATGCTGCTCACTGTGCTTCTATTAATCTGAACTAGCTCCTTTGAACCGGGACTGCACAATTTTAGGACTTCCAGGATATGAATGAAAGAGCAACTAAACAAGTGCTTTTTTTCACAGGGCATGGATGATTTGGAAATAGTGCATGTCCAGTTCCGATTCACTTGGTCATCACTTGGTGAAATTAAAGGAGGCTGTGGGTGGCTGAAAAAGTTCCCTGAACACGAGGGACTTTGAAGACAATGAGCAGCATAAAGACATTCAGATACAAGTTCTCTAGCCCACCAGGGTTTCCAAGTTTTGGCACACTTCAAGGCTTAGCAGAATAATGAGAGGTTGTCATTAGTTCTAGTAGTGTTGAGTTATGATCCCAATACTAACATTTGCTGTAAGGCCCGGTTCACATTAGCGCTAAAAAACGTTTGCGTATTGGAAAGGAATGGATCTGAACGGAAACGAATGGATCCAGTGTTAACCTACAGATTCGTTCACATCCGTCCATTCGAACGTATCCGTTCCGCACGATCTGCTGAACGGACTGCAAGTTTCCTTCTGCAGCAATTTTTCCAGACCACTGAACCCAACGGAACGGAAATGGAAGCTGAAACACTGCATTGGGGGCAATGAGAAAACGGAACGTTTCTTCACACAGACTGTTCTATACAGCAAAATTCCAAAATTTACTTTGCTGATAGAAATCGGGGGGTGTTGTTGGGGTATATGGGGAAACGGAACAGAGGCAGCTGAAGGCAGACGGAGTGAAAACAGATCCGATTGACTGGTACTCAGATCAGTTTTCACGGATCCTTCTTTTGACACTTAACGCAAGTGTGAACCGGGCCTTAGTATCTGTTGCAGACATAAGGCTGGGACCAGGCTTGACAAATTTGCATGCTTTTGTCCAGGTGCAAAGTTGCATTACACATAAAATCCTATTTTAGTCAATGGAATGATTCAAAATCTCGGTGAACCATCCTTTCACATGCTGCACAAAAAAAGGTGTACTTTTTGTAACATAAAATGACTCCTTGCGTGTGTTTCTTCATAGCAAATCATCAGTTGCTGTTGAATAACGCGCACGTTTAAGCACACAGAAATGGGCAGCATGTGTTAAAAATAGTGTGCGGAAGAGAGCACAAGTGTGGTCCCAGCCTCAGACATGCGCTCCCACTGAGACTGCGCTGAGAAGCTCAGGCAAAATGTTCAGCAAGGCTGTAAATACTTCCCTAGGAATGTGCGTACAGTTAATTGGTGATCTGAGCTTAACACAACTAAATCATTCTCAAACCAATTGCAAAACAGAATCCCCACATAACCGTAATAGTGGTGACTTTCAGCTGCCAAAAGCTCCTCTGCTCCATCTGCATTTCAGTCAGCAATATGTATCATGCACGTCCTCTTGTATGCTCTGTGAAGAGACGTACAGTGTATGAGAAACTACTCCAGCAGCAGGAAGTGTAAATGAGACTGGACTGGACCGTTAGGATGGGAGGGCATATAAGGATAAGAGGCTGCATTCTGGATTCTTCTACTACTTAGCTGTTTCCTCTTGATAAGCGCTTGTACATTTGCAGCTCTGACAAATAAACACACTTCAGTCTCACTATAATCACACATCACATGATACAATAGATATAGAGAAATGTAAACAGACAAACATATTACTAATTTTCCTGCTCAAAACATTTCACTTTCAAAACGCATACCAACATCTGCATGTGGTAATGACAGCTGGTGACTAGTTCGCAGACTGCTCATCTCACAGGTAGATGTGCGGTCTGCTGCTCATTTTTGTCAGCATGTGCTGGAGCTTGTAGGTCTTCCACAGTTGGAGACCCACACACTGCTGTTACTGAAAAAGGTTTCTCAATACTTGTAAGGCTTAGGCAGGGGACACACTTTTCTTTCAGTTTTCTGTTGCGTGTTTTTCTGCATGCGTTTTATTGCATACCATGTGTGTTTGTATGCAGAAAAATGCACTTTTTTCACAGCAGCTAATTTAGTTGATGGTAAAAACTGACAAAATTTGTTGAATTATCTTGCAGGTTGTCAGGTTTTTTGTGCGCGCGAAAAACACATTAAACGTGAACTAGTCCATTGATTAACATGAGTTCTCAGTAAAGAGAGAACCTGTATCAAAAAAAAAGTTCCCCTGGGAGGCACTCACTTCGGGAGGGGGAAGCCTCAGCAGAGCAGGGACAAGGTCCTCCAGCACCCAAGGCTGAGACACCAAAGTGCGCCCCTCCATCCCTGCCACCCCAGCCGTCACACAGTGATTGCTATTAGACTAAGAGGGCCACAGGGCCCACAACCTCCCCAACACCTTAATATCTAGTTATCTGGCTTGCAGTCACTGCTATGCATCCCCTTTTCTTATTTCTTTCTGCTTCATACACAATTAGGAATGACAACTGAATGAATTGTGTGCCCCCTCCTACACTGCGCCCTGAGGCTGGAGCCTCTCCAGCCTATGCCTCGGCCCGGCCCTGCCTCAGGGTCCCAATGAGGCTTCCCCCTCCCCTTTAGCTGCAGGCAGTCCAGCGCTAGCTTCCCCGAAGTTCCCGGAATCCTCCCTCGACAAGCCTGACAAGTGCTGATAAGCATTGATTTATTTACCTTTTCTGGCTCTAGCAGGGGGGGGGGGGGGGGGCGCTGTTGTGGCTTTCCGCATGGAGAAAGGCGAAAATAGCCGATCTCCGTCGGGTCCGCTCTACTGTGCAGGCGCAGGTGACTTGCGCCTTCGCAGTAGAGCGGCCCGACAGTGATCGGCTATTTCCACCTATCTCCATGGCGGAGAGCCGATACTGCGCCTGCGCTGGAGCCGGGAAGGTAAATATTTACATCCCGCTGTTCGGGGAGCTTTATCTCCGCGGCTGTGGGACTGAGGAGGACGGGGGAAGCCTCAATAGGATACGGAGGCTTCCCACACCCCAGGTGAGTACCCTCCAGGAAAGCTTTTTCTCAATACAGGTTTTCTTTAAAGAGAATCTGTAATGTTAAAATCGCACAAAAGTAAACATACCAGTGCGTTAGGGGACATCCCCTATTACCCTCTGTCACAATTTCGCCGCTCCTCGCCGCATTAAAAGTGGTTAAAAACAGTTTTAAAAAGTTTGTTTATAAACAAACAAAATGGCCACCAAAACAGGAAGTAGGTTGATGTACAGTATGTCCACACATAGAAAATACATCCATACACAAGCAGGCTGTATACAGCCATCCTTTTGAATCTCAAGAGATCATTTGTGTGTTTCTTTCCCCTGCAGCTATCTTCCACTGAAGTGTCGGGCTATTTCTTCCTGCAGAGTGCAGACAGCTGTGCCTGTATGTAATTCCTCAGTATGTGAAAGCCCAGCCAGCTCAGAGGAGGATTTATCCAGCTTGTAAAAGATAATAGAACAGAGAGAAGCTGCACTAATCTAAATATCACACAGGCAGTGTGCAGAGAGGGGCCTGGATGGGGGAGTTCATAGCAGAACCACAACACTGAAGAACTTGGCAGCCTTCCAGACACAGGCCTGACAAGTCTGACAAGAGAGAGATAAATTGATTTATTACAGAGATGGTGATAGTAGAAAGTGCTGTAGTAAGCCAGAACACATTAGAATAGCTTTTGGAACTTGTAGGATGATAAAAAACAGGATGCAATTTTTGTTACGGAGTCTCTTTAAAGGACATCCGCGGTGAAAATAAACGAATGAGAAAAACAATTGTATCTATCCTCCTTCTCCTAAAAATGACTTTTTTTAGATACCCCACAGTTTTATTTTATATTTAACCATTTAACGACCACGATCAGCCGATCGGCGGACCTAGGTGTCAGTTCACGGAGGGTGTCTCCGTGAACTGCCTGCGAGCCTCCGATCGCGGCTCGCAGGCGAAATGTAAACACGCGGGGAAGAAATCCCCGCTGTTTACATCACATGGCGCTGCTGCACAGCAGCGCCGTAAAGGAGATCGGCGATCGGATTGCCGGCATCTGATAGGATGAAGCCTGTCAGAGGCGGCGCAGGACGGATCTCCGTCCTGCGCCACCAAGGGGAAAGAGGGGAGGGAGAGAAGGACAGGGAGGCTGAAAATCGCTTCGGAGGGGGGCTTTGAGGAGCCCCCCCCGCAAGGCGAAAATAGCCGGCGGCGATCAGACCCCCCCCCAGCAGGACATCCCCCTAGTGGGGAAAAAAGGGGGGAAGTCTGGTTGCCCTGGCTCTATCCTGATCTGTGCTGTGGGCTGGAGAGCCCACGCTGCACAGATCAGGCAAAAATGGCCTGGTCCTTAAGTGGTTAAATCTAGTTTTTACTGTTGCATTGCCTCTGCTCAATGACACCTTCATTGAAGTATGCTAGAGCTCAAATCTATGAATTATTAAGCCTTTTTATCTCTTTCCTGTTACAGGTAGCCATTTACTGACAGTAAAGTATTTTATGGCTGTAATTACTTATCAGTGAGGGTTATGCTTTAGGCCAGAACCCCACTAGAAGCGATTTGTAATCGCTACCGATTTAAAAAAGCTCTTGCTAATACAATGCTATAAGGGATTTTTATAAAATCAATTCGCTCAAGTGGGATCAAACCCATAGCATATAGAAAATCGCTCCTAGTGGATTTCTGGTCTTAGTCGGACCCGGATAGAAACTGTCACTTGCATACCTGATGTTTAATTCTTTCAGGCAGAGAAAGAAAAAAGGAACACAGCCTAGTTATTTGTGTGCTTGGCACTGTACATACAGATGTCTATCCCGTCATGTCACGTGTCACCTGGGTCGTCCTTTAAAGAGAACCTGAGATTGATGAAAAATTCATACTTACCTGGAGCTTCCTCTAGCCCCCTTCGGGCTGATCTGTCCTTTGCTGTCCTCTTCTGCTACCTTGTTCCTCCGCTATGGCTCCCAGTAACTCAAGGAATCAGGGATTATTGATCATGCGCAGCCTAGCCGGGCACACGCCTGGCTGTACTACTGCGCAGGCGCAGAACGCCCCTGGGCATTGGACCGTGACGGGGAAAAGAGTGCGGCCACACTGCGTCTGTGCCAACTGGCCGAAAATTACTGGGGGGAATGCAGAGGATTCAGGAGATGGAGGATGGAAGCGAAGGATAGATTGTGCCGAAGGGGCCTGGTGGAAGCCCCAGGTATGTATGAATTTTTCATTTTGATTCATCTCAGGTACACTTTAAATCAGTTTTTCAAAAGCAGTAAAGTGTGTCCCCTGCCTGAGCTCTATAACTGTACTGAGTAACTATGTCCAGTGCACCATTGCAAATAATGCAAATAATAAGACTCGTCTACAATGTATTGCACAAGTTATACTCAAGTCACAGATGATTACCTGATACTTTGTAGGCTATACTGTTAGATACCACCTATATTTCAGCTGTCAATGTGGACATTTTCTGACCAAAACAAGCGTTTCTGAGCATGTACCTCCCCCATGACTGAGGCATTTTCAGTGCATGTCCCCATGTGACTCATGGAGTTGGCATTCCCAGTGACAGGAGGGCCATCTGTATGATCTATTTGGTGACAAGCAACAGCACACTGAGGAGCTACATGGGACTCAGGTAATGGCAAAATTTCCTGTAGGAAAGAAAATACTGTTCACTGTAGTATACCTTGATGGTATACACATGTTCAGGGGCAGATGGGCAAACTGTACATGGTATATAACTGTACTAGACATGGTTAGGTATAATATGTCTGTGTGTTTTACCAGTGATTGAAAGGAAACCTAAAGTGAGAGAAAAATGGAGGCTGCCATTGCCCAGTGTCACTTCTTCTGCCTGCTTGGACATCCTCCAGATACAGTTAAAGTGTGGATAGTGGCACAATTTTCCTTCAGTTTGTGACCCGCCAGGATTGAACTCAATCCTGCAGGTGACATTGCGGAGCACCAATGCTGTACAGACAGTAACAGCCAGCAACGGCAATTTTATTCATTAGGTCAATTTCAAAATAGTTCCTCTTTAAATTCTGATCAGTTTAAAAATATTTGCTGGGCTGGTAAGTGTAATCGTAACATAATGTTTACTAACATGAAATGATGTAATGACGCCTGTAGCACTTATATATAGTATACAATTTTAATTGTGAAAGTGGTCTGGTTCACACTCTTGCCTTGCAATGCTGGAAGCCCAGGTTTGATTTCCAGCCGGGAAGCAATCTATATGGAGGTTGTATGTTCTCCTTTTGTTATGTGGGTGGACTGTAGCTCTCTTGTTTCTGTGCCAGTGCAGCACATTTCTATATTGGTGTGAGTAGTGAAGTTTATCGCACCCCGGATATCTTAGACTGATTTATGTGCATGCATGTGTTCTCTGTAATGGTAGAAACCTGACAGGCCTCAGCGTGAATGGCAGGTTCATGAGCATGAAATGCCTGCTTGCTGACTGGAGTGGGTAGAATAGGTACCCTGTAGACTTGGGGGAACCTCAACGCTGGTGTAAGGGTCTAATACGGAAAGCTTTTGCATACAATCCATTTTGGAAGTGAATATCCTCTGTTTAGTGCAACCGAATACATAGTTGTCTTTACCATGACTAGAGTTCCAGCTTGTTGTAAAAGTTTGAGTGCAGGGAGTTAATGATTGGTTGAATGTAAATTGTTCACTCCCCTCAGCAGTCAGCAGCTCTTTTCCAATCTAAATCCTGGGCCCTTGAAAGGATGAGCATAGCTCCCCTTGCTTGTGTGTATGAAGCTTCCTTAGGCACAACTTCAGCAATATAATCAGCGAATAGGGCTGCCCGTATACATAATTAAACATAATACATAAAAGTTAAAGCAGAACTGAAAACTGATTAAAAAATGAGTTTCACTTACCTGGGGCTTCTTCCAGCCCCCTGCAGCCGACCTTTGCCCTTGCTCTTTTTCCCGTAACTTCTAAGTTGTCCTCCATTGTACGCCGGCCACGCGTATCCTCGTACGTGTTCCTGTAGCCAGGAGCACCCTGCTCAGGCACAGGACAAGAAAATCTTGACTGCGTCTGCGCAGTACATGTCTGGCTATGGGAACATGAACGAGGAGGCGCTGGGGAACTGCGCAAAGTGAAAGTGAGCCATGGCGTGGGACCAGAGCATCAGTGAGTGGCTGCGTGGGAACAGGTCAGCTGCAGGGGCTGGCAGACGCCCCAGGTAAATGAAACTCTTATTTTTTAATCAGTTTTCAGTTCCGCTTTAAGCAAGGTTTTAAAATGGCACAAACTGATAAGACAAAGTAGGCTTGGTTCACACATAAAACGGTATCCAGTCCCATGCTGTGAATTTTTGACAGTTGGCATCAGTTTTGCACATGATTCTATGGCTGTGTTCACACCCTGGGCTGGTTCAGTCCTGTCAGTTTTGTATGGGTTTCTATGGGCGTGCTCCCTCATAAAAGGTATAGATTTCTGGTCCTGCCAGGTAAAACTGATAAAAAAATGAGGTAAAACTGAAATGTACAGATCTATGTGTGAACCAAGCCTTAGCTGATCAATAACAGATCTGGCAAGACTGAAAATACAGTAAATGGTTCAGGACACAGCTTTGCAAGGAATCCATTTCTGCTCCTGTAAAAGCACAAGGACATAATGTACCTTAGAATGCAGGGGTGGTGTTTCCAGCCCGGCGCACAGACTGGCCTGCGTTTACTTACTGCTGAATAGAGGAATTGAGATTAAGCCTCAGCCTTGGCAGTTGGAAACTCTCAAGTCTAACCACTGATCTGGGTAATTCATAGACAGAGTTTGAATGGAAATTTTACCCTGCTCTGGAAACTCTCTCATGGTCTTGTGCCAATATGCATTTTATTTTGATTACGCTTTTCATTTCATTTCTCTGGTGGATGGAAGGGAGAGGGGCACTGGCTATAGAAACTAAGCTATGCAAGTACGTGCTCCAAAACGATATACTGTGTACTCACGCTTCCATATTACAGCTTAGACCTCTTAAAGGAGCCCTGCAGCATTATAACACACTGACACAAGCTACCAGTCGTCAGACCCGCCCACGGGGCGGACGTTCTGACAACAGTTTCCACATGTGTAGAGTCTGTCGGCCAGCTGATAAGGCTGTTTTTGGATGATCCGCCGAGCGACTGGTAGCTTGTGTCAGTCCAACGTGTGTACGCACCTTTACAGACACAAGCAAGCTGGAATACAATATACAGTATTAGCTTTCATTCTTACAGGCAGTTACATGTGGTACAGAGGACAGAGGCGTACATCTGAGCTGCACAAGTGACTCAAAGTGATTTAAAGAAAAGTCTTTATTCCACATATAGTTGCTGAAGAAATCCACTATATCTGTGTGATCACCTGACTATTATCTAATGGACAGGCCCGGATTTACATCAGAGGAGCCTATAGGCACAGATGTCCTGGCAACCTAGACTTCGCCCTCCATGATCCTACAAACTCCCGCCGAACAGCACCGCAAGTGTGCTGGCTGGCCCAGCTGTCCCTTCTCCCTTACTTAGGTAGCTACAGGTGTCCCTTAGCATTAGGTAGCCAGAGGTAACCTCTCATCATCATCAGGACTCTGCATAGGAAAGGAGGGAAGCACTAAGGGAGGGGAGTGAACTGCGTTTCCATCATCAGACGCCTGTAGGCACGTGCCTACAGTGCCCTATGGCAAATCCGGCCCTGCTAGTGGATATACTGTATATCCTGTATAGTTACATTTTCTGTGTCTACTTCATGCCATAAGGCCATGATTAAGGTATCTATCCCCCTTCTACTGCATTGATTTGTTTATACTTATTATGCAGTTCCCGTCAGTAGTGTGGCAAGCCATCATGACCATCTGCAGTGGCTGCTGTAGACATGTAGAACTTAGACGTCCAATAGGGATATCCCATCACTGGGAGTTCATGAAGCATATAGAAAACAGCAAATGATTAATGTAGCCGCTAACAACTAGGGATGATCAATGAGATGCAAATACTAATGAAATTAGGCAAATTTTTTATGCAAATATATGCAGCTTGAAAAAGGACCAATCAATTTAAACCTGGGTTTAAATTGATTGGTCAACTTTCAAACTGCATACAGATGCATAAAATATGTGTACATTTGCAGAAACTTGGAAGAATTTGCATATCTTTGATCATCCTTACTAACAACCCAGCCCTAAAATATCAGTGACGGTATGGGCTGGTATTAAAACCGGTATGTTTTAACCTCCTGGTTGTTACGTACGAGCTCAGCTCGTCCAGTAACGCCGCAGTGCACTGCTCAGGCCCCGGTGGGCCAATTTGCGCAATTTTTTTTTCAAACACGAGCCTAGCACTTTGCTAGCTCCATGTTTATTGTGATCGCCGCCACTCGCCGCTGATCCGCTGCAAAAGAGCCCCCCCCCACAGACCCCTTGCGCAGCCTGGCCAATCATCGCCAGGCTGTGCTATGGGGTGGATCGGGACTCCCCCTGACATCACGACGTCGATGACGTCATCGCGATCGTCGCCATGGGGACGGGGAAGCCCATACAGGAAATCCCGTTCAGAACGGGATTTCCTGTTGGGTATTTGTGCCGGCGGCAATCGGAGGGGTGGGTGGGAAAGTGAAGGGAGGGGGGGAGCATGTAGCTAGCGCTAGCCCTAGCGCGGCTGTGCGCCGCAATAAATCAGTATGCCAGGGAGGTTAAATTAAAGTTATATATTGCTTAGAAGATCCCATCTAAAATGACCAAGTTGACATTTGGTCTTATTTCATAAAATAATACATGGAAATACCGGAGGAAGAGGTGCTGCCTGTAATGGTGTATGTATAAGTGTGTGTGTGTGCGTGTGTATGTGCACGTGTGTGCGTGTGTGTGCATGTGAGTGTGTGCGTGTGTGTGCATGTGAGTGTGTGAGTGTGTGTGTGTGCGTGAGCGTGTGTATGTGTGCGTGTGTGTGTGTGGGCACGTGAGTGTGTGTATCTGCTTACCATCTCTTCTGACTTCTGACTGATCCATTTAGCAATTACCAGTAGTGATGTAACTGCTAGGAAAGAGGCATCAGCAAAAAGAGACCTTACTGCTCTGTGAACCGGGATTCATGCTGTTAAGGAGTCTTCTTGTCACTACAAACTTCTACATTCTGATTTTCGATTGGTTGCCAGGGATTATTGTTATCACCTACCTTTTTGTGCATTTAACCACTTGATGACCCAGCCTTTACCCCCCCCCCCCCTTAAGGACCAGCACTGTTTTTTATGATCTGTGCTGGGTGGGCTCTGCAGCCCCCAGCACAGATCAGGCTGCAGGCAGAGCAATCAGATCGCCCCCCTTTTTCCCCCCCTAAGGGGATGATGTGCAGGGGAGGTCTGATCGCTCCTGCCTGCCTGAGGTTTGCGGGGGGGGGGCACCTCAAAGCCCCCCTCCGCAGCGAAATTCCCCCTCCCTCTCCTACCTGTCCCCCCTGGTAATCGGGGCTGCACAGGACGCTATCCGTCCTGTGCAGCCTGTGACAGGACATCCCCTGTCACATGGCGGCGATCACCGGCCGCTGATTGGCCGGGGATCGCCGATCTGCCTTACGGCAGCGCCGTGCAATGTAAACAAAGGAGACAAATGTCTCCTGCGTTTACATTTAGTCTGAGAGCCGCGATCAGCGGCTCGCAGGCTATTCACGGAGACCCGCTCCGTGATCTAACAGGAAATGGCGTGAGCGGCCTTTCCTGATTAATTAGGGAGGCACCTGGCGACGCAGATCTGCGTCGCTGGTCCTCCAGCTACCACTTTGCCGCCGCATGGTATGAGTGTGCGGTCGGTAAGTGGTTAAACAACTTCTAGCATATTTACCACTATAAAACCTAAGCATTGTATTCAATTCCCTGTCGCTTTTAAAAACATTGTATTTCATATTACAAATATGAAACAAACTATCAGCTTTAAGTGTGTAAGAAGAACAATAACATCTCTGTTAAAGCAAATGGTACTTTTAAATCTTCCTTCATAGAGACCTTTAAATGTATCCTCTTCCTCTGATATCAGTTTTATTATAAACAGCTGTTGCCAGGTGGCATGGAGCTTAGCTATCTGGGGCTAAGGTGTCCCCGGTCTTCACTAGGGCATTCAGCCAGGGATATTTGATCAATACTCCTAGTGGATGCCATTCCTGAATGGACCTCCAGGTTGCAGAAGCTCAGAGACTTGCTTTATCGGCAAGTTATATAATGGGAGTCTGCTGCGAGAGATGAGGTAGATGTGGAGACAGCAGGCAGGCTAAAGTCCTCAATGAGCAGTCAGGCAATGTCAGGGTCCATCAGACTGAGGTCATCAAAAATGAATCAGGTGGAAGCAGGGTTGATGACGCAGCCTATCCTTGTTAGTGGGGTATAATTAAGGTCAGGCAAATTAAGGTCAGGCAGGCCAAGGTTGTTATTGGGTAATCATGTAGAGTGAGATTAGGCAGGCCAAGGTTGTTATTGGGTAATCATGGGACGTAAGATTAGGCAGGCCAAGGTTGTTATTGAGTAATCATGGAGAGTAAGATTAGGCAGGCCAAGGCTGTTATTGAGTAATCATGGAGAGTAAGATTAGGCAGGCCAAAGTTGTTATTGAGTAATCATGGAGAGTAAGACTGGGCAGGCCTAGGCTATTACTGAGTAATCGTGGAGCATAAGATTAGGCAGGCCAAGGCTATTACTGAGTAATCATAGAGCATAAGATTAGGCAGGCCAAGGCTATTACTGAGTAATCATGGAGAGTAAGATTAGGCAGGCCAAGGCTGTTATTGAGTAATCATGGAGAGTAAGATTAGGCAGGCCAAGGCTGTTATTGAGTAATCATGGAGCATAAGATTAGGCAGGCCAAGGCTGTTATTGAGTAATCATGGAGAGTAAGATTGGGCAGGCCAAGGCTGTTATTGAGTAATCATGGAGAGTAAGATTAACCAAGCTGATGAAGTCACCTTGTAATAAAGCAAGCTTGGTCATTGACAGGTGATTCAAGAGTAGGGATGATCAATAAAATGCAAATATTTCCAAGTTCATGCTGGATTATGTAAATTTGTATGCAAATATATGCAGCTTGAAAATGGACCAATCAGTATAAGCCTGGGTGGGTCCATTTTCAAGCTCCATATACTTGCATAAAAATTGACATACTCCTGCATTACCTTGGAAATATTTGCATCTCTCTGATCTTCCCTCTTCAAGAGTGAGCAGCCGATTTAGACAAGTGCACAAGACACTGAAGCTGAATCCAAACTGATTGGGCTTAAACATCCTTCTTGACATGCAAGGACTATTACATACATACACACCAGAGGAATTGGGGCAGATTTATTACAGGAGAACATTTGATGTAATAGTGGATCAGCTGCTCAGAGTAACCAGAAACCTTGATCTGCGCATCTGCTCCCGTTTTCACCAGTTTTGCTCCAACTGGCCTTTCACAGGTTTGAATAATTCTGCCCGACTGTCTCAAATGCATAGCAGTTGCTGTAATGAGTTTGCTCCACCGGCGTACCTACCGGGGATGCGACCCCTTCAGCCGCAGGGGGGCCCGGGGCTGCTCTGGGGCCCGCTCACTGTGCGCGGGGGGAGCACTACTCTGGACCCCCCAGCAAGGTGCTCAACTGGCCGCAGCGTCTGATAGACGCTGCACCAGTTCATTCCCCGCAGCCCCACTCCAGCAGCCTGCATAGTCTCCGGCAGGCAGAGCAGGGCTACGGCAAGATGGCCGCCAAAGCCCTGTACTGGAGACTATTTGTGTCTCCAGTACAGGGCTTCGGCAGCCATCTTGCCGTAGCCCTGCACAGTGCCTGTCAGCGCGGGAGATGTGCTGCAGTGCACAGGAGGATCGTCGGGGAGCTGAGAGGCCTGGAGAGACTCCTGACAGGTAAGGAATGTTTTTTTACAGGGGCATTTTCTTTTCTGGTGTCTGCTGCCCACATTACGATATTCTGGTGACTGACTGCTGCCCACATTAGGATTTTCTGGTGTCTGCTGCCCACATTAGGATTTTCTGGTGTCTGCTGCCCACATTAAGATTTTCTGGTGACTGCTGCCCACATTACGATTTTCTGGTGTCTGCTGCCCACATTACGATTTTCTGGTGTCTGCTGCCCACAGTACGATTTTCTGGTGACTGCTGCCCACATTGCGATTTTCTGGTGACTGCTGCCCACATTACGATTTTCTGGTGACTGCTGCCCACATTACGATTTTCTGGTGACTGCTGCCCACATTGCGATTTTCTGGTGAACTCTGCCCACATTACGATTTTCTGGCCCACATTACGATTTTCTGGTGAACACTGCCCACGTTACGATTGTCTGGTGAATGCTGTCCACGTTACGATTTTCTGGTGAACTCTGTCCACATTACGATTTTCTGGCCCACATTACGATATTCTGGTGAACGCAGTGCCCACATTACGATTGTCTGGTGAATGCTGTCCACGTTACAATTTTCTGGTGACTGGTGTCCACGTTACAATTTTCTGGTGACTGCTGCGCACGTTACAATTTTCTGGTGACTGCTGCCCACGTTACAATTTTCTGGTAACTGCTGCCCACATTACGATTTTCTGGTGAACTCTGCCCACATTATGATTTTCTGGCCCACATTATGATTTTCTGGTGAACTCTGCCCACATTACGATTGTCTGGTAAAATGCTGCCCACTTTACAATTAATTTACAGTGAAACGCTGCCCCATTACGATTCTTTGGCACCTATGGGGGGGGCCCATCCAAATATTCGCAGGGGTGCCCAGTGATTTCTAGTTACGCCCCTGGTTTGCTCTGCTAAGTATAATTCAAAAGAACAAGCCTGTTTGTTTATATACAATCAACCTGCATTGCTCTTCTATAGCTTCATTACAAGTTTCCAGTATACTTCCTTACTTTACAATTAGAGAACCAGTTCTTGGGGTATATTGCCCATGTGTGTCCTGGTTTTGCCTCCAGATTCCTCCGAGCTGCTGCAGCTGCCTATAGAGTGTTCCTTGTTTTTAAACAGGAAAAACGATGAGCAAAAGTGCTTCCAGTCCTGTGACTGGTAAGACAGCTGATGCCAGTTTACTATTTCTGTTAGCAGAGGTTCTTTAACAGGCAGGGACTAACGCTGCAGACAAGGGTGATTACTAACAGGCTGAATGGAAACAGGCAGCTGCTGGCTTGTAAAATCTTGTTACAGGAGCAAGATCGGTAATGCAATAAATACTCTATATGTTATTGGATAGTTTTAAAACTGTTTTGATGAAATAGTCAAAAGTTGGTCATTGCTGGAAAGGCCTTGTTTGAACCAGTTATTAGTGCTGGATTAAGATGAGAGGTTGCTGTTATGCTGAACAATGCATAAAACCAAAACAATGGATCTATACAGATTTGTATGCATGATATATACATGATGCTCCACACAAAGCACAGCTAATTCTTATCACGTTACAGCCCGGCTGATCCATGCACTATTTATATCTTGAAAGAAAAAGGATGTCTGTGTTAAATAAAGTTGGAAATTCGCACTAGAGAAACACATGGCTTCCATTAGTGGGGTTTCAGCTTCTCCACCCACTTCTGGTTTGTTTGACATGACGGAGACAACATAACTACAAATTCCAGGAGGAAACCAAGTGTACTGATGGTGAGAGATGAAGAATAGGCAAAGGAAATGTCTGACTGGAACTACAATATCTCTCTCTGAGGATTGTTTTATATTTTGTGCATATATATTATTTGGGTTGAAAAAAGACATACATCCATCAAGTTCAACCAGAGAACAAAGTACAACTCCAGCTTGCTCCCTCACATATCCCTGTTGATCCAAAAGAAGGCGAAAAACCAGGGCACTCATCAGGGGGGGCGGGGGGACGGGGACAACTGACACTGCAGTGAGGGGCCCAGGGCTTCTGGGGGCCCTGCCCTCCCCCAAAGTGCTGGAAGGGTCGCATGTGCCCTTCCACTTCTCACGTGTACACCACTTTGCATTGGTCTTTCATGTGGAATTCCAATAAAATTGATTCATGTTTGCGGCAGTAATGTGACAAAATGTGGAAAACTTCAAGGGGGCCGAATACTTTTGCAAGCCACTGTGTATATATATATATATATATATATACACACTAGTAGACCTAAGCCCATTTAAAACAAGCTCTAGGTCTCTTGTGACACCGTCGCATATTAGAGCGCATGCGCGTGCAACCGACCGCACACACGCCCACATGCCTCCCTGGTCTCGTCCTCCTGTCCCAACGGCTGTCCGTGTTATGCACATGCGCAGTAGGAAAGAACAACGGACACAGGGACAGGTTAGGTTTTATTATATAGGATATATATATATATATATATATAGGATAAAACTGGATTACCACTAAACTAGAGGACAAGTAACAGTAGGTAAACAAATGGACAATCAGACACTCTGTAGATAACACGTTTTGCGGATCACAACCTTGATATATAGAGGTCCCACACTCTTTCTGTGAGCTCACTTTTGACAATCATCTGGCCAGTTATCTATATGAGTGGTGGTGAGTGGTGGTTGCGATGTGGGTCTGCATGAGGAGATGGCCATCTCATGTTATTTTAACTTTTTGCTTATGGATTTGATCTATTGAATAAAATTTACTTCATACATTTTTATGATTGTATCTTAGTATTCACTTGGATAGGTACCGTGAGCATCAATAGAAAGTTTTTTTCTCCTATTAATTGTGATAATAAACGTTTTGCGGATCACAGTCCGCTTCTTCAGATCTGTAAAAAGAGTCTTAAAAAAGCATGTATCCTGCTGGGAGCGCCTCTATGAGGATGGATTTTCCTCGGCGTTTACACTGTGGCTGTGAATTTCTGCAATCTACACTTGTGAGTGTAATTCAATTTGCTTTTTATCTTCTCATAGCCTTGATATACTACACTATTAGGGGCCCCTAGTGTCCTGGTCTTGGTTTTTGTTCCCTCTGAAAGGTCCTTTGCGACTCCACTGGACCACACACCACTAACAGCACAGTGCTTATCACTATTTCTTTGAGAGGAGTGCTGCTTTTCTATGGAACCCCCTCAGAACAAACCTTATTTTTACTTTTGGAAAAGGGGGTAAGGTCCTGTTTACACTTAATCAGTTGGTACGCGTTCTTTTTTCTTCTCCATAACAGTGCATTGTGAAAAATATTTCAGTTAAAATGCGTTAAAGAGAACCTGAACTGAAAATAAAAAGTCAAAATAACCATACACAGGTTATATGTACCTCCTGTATAGTCTATTCCTCAATCTCTTTCTCCTCTCCTGCGTCCTGTTTGTCCACTGTGATCAATGGAATTCTCTGTCCTCCATTTTTAAATGGTCACTACCCCACAACAGTTTCCTGGTCAGCACACTGTTAAACTGTAATATCACCCACTTTGAGCCAAAGGGAAACATGGACTTTACCTTGCACATTCAGTTGTAACTGACAGCTGCTGATATATAACTGACAGCAACTGGTATACTTCACTTCTGACAAAATATTGTCAGAACTGGAAGGGATCACTGTAAGAAGAAAATGGTGAGCTTCTGAGAGGAACTGACGGTGAGGTTAGTATGGAATATTCATTTGCAGCTACGTTATATGTTATGTGGCGCTTTGAGTTCGCCAGGAGAAAAGCGTGATATAAATGTTATTTGTCTTGTCTTGTCTTTATTTTAAATAATTTTCCTCACTTCAGGTTCCCTTTAAGTGTGAAAGGTGCCATAGGAAAACATGGGCATTACTTTGAAAATCAGTTGTCTTTTCAGTTATAACTGAGAGCAACTGATTAAGTGTAAACGGGGCCTAAGCATTAGGACTGCTCCCAAAGGAGAAGCGTTGAGTGAAAAATTCTCCTAACAAGCCAATTAGCTTCACCCAGATTGCAGAACTTGTCATTAGCAAATCTTTCAATAATTAACAGAGCTGCAGCTTGATAGGATCAGCTGCTAAACATTCTGCCTCTTGGCTAATACTAAACAACACAATAGGAATTTTTTCCTGTCACTACTAGCGAGAATTCTCCTCATTTCCTGTCCAGGAATCAGGGGTCAGGACAGGAACTTACAGGAAACCTCCCCAAAGGAAAGGGGGAATTCTATCTTTGTGAGCTGTTCCTATGACTTAGGCTTAGTTTACTCTAAAAATGTGTGCATTTTAAGGCACATATTGTCATGTACTTGTTCTATGTATAACAAAGTACTGATACTGGGTCTAAAGCACAGTGCTAAAATGCATATGTGTGAACAGACCAAAACTGTCTCATAGGGAAACATGGAAAATTCCTTCAACAGAGCTGTGTTTCAGCTCAGCTTTCAGTGAAAGCTCACTGCAATATTCTCAGTGTAAACAGGCCCCCATCTTTATTGCAGATTTACTGTATGTGAAGCACCTGTTCAGAGAACAGCTTTAACATTTTGAAATTCACCTCCCATTCTGTCCTTTTGTCAATCATCACAAAAGCAGGTTGTGAACAGGGGCGTAGCTAGAAAAAATAGGGCCCATAGCAAAATTTTGATTGGGTACCCCCAAACAATTTATAAGGTACTGTGCCTCCGGTAGCCCCTCAGTACAGGGAGCTAGAGATACTCCCCAGTAGCATTTTGCTGCCCCAGTATAGGTAGACACTGTACCAATACTGGGAGGTACTCCCAGTATGGATAGCCAGAGGGGATCCCAATACAGAAGGCCAGATTAGCCCCACTAAAGTATAGGTGCCCTCCCCCCCCCCCCCCTATGTAGTGTATCAGCAGAAGAGTGGTGCTGGAGGGAAGTAACATACCTCTCTGGACTCCACCGATGATCTTTACTCCTAGTCTTTCTACAATCACAGCGCCCTCTGTCATCATGTAACCCACATGACAAGAGAGGGCTATGTAGTCATGGATACAAGGATGCTACGGCGCTTGGAATGGGACCCAAAGCAGCTGCTATGGCAGTCCCTATATAACACTGGTTGAGAGGAAAAACCAGTGTAAAGGAGACCCGAGCAACAACATTCATCCCGTTCATTTTTCAATTTATTCACTTATCAGTATCTGAAGGATGAACTAAATGTCTAATAATAGTGATAATAATATTAACTTCTGTTGATGGCTATGGGACAGACACTGATAAATTTAACTCTGTGTTATTATTTTGATGCCCCTGTGAACTTTCTGTCTAGAAGGTTTAATAGATTTCAGACACATCGGCCTATATGTGTGTTATCTGTAATTCCAGTCTTCTTATCCCAGCTGATCTAATGTATATCTGAGAGGGGGCTTTCTATCCCATCTGCTCGTAAGCCAGACGCTACTACTGTTTTCATTCAGAGGTCTGCTTCATCCCCAGCTCTGAACTTTTGGCATCTGCACAAGTTGTATAACATATGGAACCACTATTGTGTTTAGCTCTGGAATGTTACGGTACAGTTACTGAATATTATTTATGTGCAGTGCCTCTCTGCCTGCAAATTATATCATTGTCGAGATCGATACAATTCACAAACAGCAGAAATGTGTAGCTACTTCTATAACCATATGTTCACATAACATAGTATGTTTGCTGCCCTCATGAGCTTGCAATCTAGAGAGACTACTTTCATTTGTTTCATCTTCTTTGCAGGTTTTTGTTATTTCATGCTTTCTAGTGTGTCTGATTGTGTTTTCTTTTCACGTTATTTCTGGCATTTGCTTCTTTGCCCTTTTATAAAAGGGTGGCAATGCCTATGTGTGCTGAAAAGGGGTAAACAAGCTTCTATGGTAAATCTCAAAGTAGGTATTTATACACAAAAAAAAAAATTAGTACACATGGTAATAAGCAGGAATGGTTTAAAGGACCACTATCGCGAAAAAAGTAGGCAGTTAAAAAATGTGACAGATGACAGGTTTTGGGCCAGTCCATCTTTTTACAGGGGATTCTCAGGGCTTTCTTTGTTTTCAACAGCATTTCCTGAACAACAGTTGCAAAATCTAACTGACATAATAGTGTGCAAGTGATTAGGCCGGCTGGTATCTTGCTATTTTGGCAGTTAAACTGCTGTTCAGGAAATGCTGTTGAAAACAAAGAAAGCCCTGAGAATCCCCCTTAAAAAGATGGACTGGCCCAAAACCTGTCATCTGTCACATTTTTTAACTGCCTATTTTTTTTGCGATAGTGGTCCTTTAAATATAGAACTTGTTAATTTGACAAAGAAAAATGAAGCTTTAGTTTCTATGAGCAGTATTGTAAAATTGTTATTTTTTTAACAACATATATTTGTTGTTTAATTAACAGATAAAAAAAAGGAAATTACAGACATAAGAAAGAGAAGATCCAACAAATATATTTTCTCACATTGGTCACGTTAAAGTTATTACAAAGAAGTGTAGCCAGACATTGACTAATTATACCAAACTAACGACACATGAGTGCATCCTTATTTATGAGGAAAAGGTATTGGAAACATATCGCTTTTATATAAAATAATTCATAACTATGGGGATTCTATCCTTGCAGTTATCATTCAGCCCAGACAATCTTTATATTACAGAGCTGTGTGCCTTCAGCAGACCGTGTCTATTAGCTGAAAGGAACAGCAAGAGATAGCAAGACTCTTGAGTGAGGTATAAATAGTTAGGGCTGAATCCATTGAATCGCAGCGCATGGTTGCCTGCATTTTGGGGAGTCCCATTTGGGGAGTCACGTGCAATGCAGAGCTACACTGAGTGCACGACTCTGCATGGAATAATGGAAACGAGCCCTTAGTAAGAACAATGACGATAATGGAATGGGGGGAGGGGGAAGAGAAAGAAATGTAACTTATAGCAGTCACTTCCCCCTCCCTTGGCCCCGGATGTTCATGCCTTTAGAAGTTTATTGAGGATGTGTCTCAAAGTTCTTCATCCAACTGGACCAAATTTCGTAAACATTTTTGGGAGATTTGTAGGTTAGCTTATAGAGGGGTAGCACCGTGTTAATGGATATTATCCACTTATTAATGTCAGGGTTTTTTGTTGATTTTCAGTTTATAATAATTTCCCATATAACTGCATAAATGGCGGATAAGGAGTTGGCTATGCGTTTTTGCTAGGGAACCATCCAACAGACCAAGTAGTGCAACCCTAGGGGTTGCTGTGAGATTCATCCCTTTAATAAGAATGCAAAAATCTTATTTCAAGAAAAGAGAGATGACTGGGCGCTCCCAACAAAAATGGAAGAAAGTTCCTACACAGGCAGAGCATTTCCAACAAAGGTCACTGTTGGAATTGTGTATTTTATGCATCCTTGAAATGGTTATTTTTTACTTGTTTTTACATAGCTTATACTAGATAGGAGTTGCTAAGGATGCTGGAGCCAATCACCATGGGAACTGATTGAGATACTGTGCACCCAGATAATTGTCTCTCTAGTGCATGGCTGGGAAGGTTTACCAGAATAGCAAGCCAATAAATAAGTAAAAAGTTGATGAAATTAATCTTTTGTTGACACTGAACATGAAAGCTAAAGCTTATTCTTACTATTTAAATTTTAATCTAGAAACTATAAAATTTGTGTTCAGTAAATAGTTGTTTAATAGATCCTAATCTTACAGCGCAAGTAGACTGTCTAGGTGACTTAGAGTTCAGTATTCCGTTACTTGCTATACATTTCCAAGATTTAGTAGACCCCATCCCCAAGCTGATAATAACATGCTGGATTATAGCCAATAAAGGTATATTGAACTCTGAGTCACCTAGACCAGTGTTTCTCAACATTTTATTGGTAGGTACCCCTTTTAAAACCCTGTACTCACCAAGTACCCCCTAACTTAGCAAACATTATCACAAGTACCCCTTTACAATTATATATGGAATCGTTGTACTTGATAATTTGTTCTAAACAATTTCCAAACATTTACTATTGCTTTTATTTAACTAAAACACTAATTTGGTGGTGTTTAAATGAGATGTATCATTTTCTAAAACTCTTAATTTTTTTATTCTTGGTTAAGTATATCAAGCCTGAGTACCCCGTGGAACCATCAGAAGTACCCCCTGGGGTACGCGTACCACATGTTGAGAACCCAGGACCTAGACCATCCACTTGTGCTTTAAGATTGGATTATTTGGTGGGCAACTCCCCAGCCCTGATGTCAATTAAGGTCATAATAATAATAATACTAATAATAAAGGGATTTGAGGTTTACCAGTGAATTACTAGAGTCACAGAACCCACTAAAACCTGACCAGAATTTAGTAATCTGTTGTATATGTGTTTACTCATTAGCAAGTTCATGGATAGTCATTAATATTTGTTGACACGACTCTTCTTCAATAATTAAAAAAAAATCCTTTTTCTCTTTTCTTTTAGAAATCATGGCTTGGAAGTGGCACATCAGCGGAGTTGTAATCTTTGTTATCATCCATCTGACTTATGGACAGTGCCCTAAAGAATGTAAGTGTCTCAGAAGTCAACAGGTGGAATGTTCTGGGCGCGACGTTGTTGAGATACCACACTCTATTCCCCAGAATATTAGGGGCCTTTCACTTATAAACACGGAAGTGACAGAACTACAAGATGGAGTATTGGAAAATATGACAGCCCTTCTGGCTCTGAAAATTGAAAAAAGTGAACTGTCCACTATCGAACCTAATGCATTCAATAACCTTATAAGTCTTCGAATCCTCAGTTTGATGAACAATAAATTGCATGATTTACCGGCTGGGTTGTTTAGAGACCTAGGCAAGTTGGAAAGCCTTTTTCTCTCAAACAACATGTTGGGTCAGATTCATCCTTCATTATTTCTTCCATTATTGAATGTGAAAGATCTCAACCTACTGGGAAACAATCTCCGTTCTATCCCAAGAGGTACTTTAGATCAGATGAGTGGACTCACTAAGCTAAACATTGCCAAGAACAATCTCACTCGCCTGCACCCCAAAACTCTAGAAAAGGTCACCAAACTTCAAACCCTAAGACTTAATGAAAACCAGATAAAGGAAATTCCAGAAGGACTTTTGAATACACTCACAAGTCTTCAGGAGTTTGCAATACAAAGCAACCAGATCAGTCAGCTATTTCCTGGGCTGTTCTCTAACAACCCTGAACTACAAAAAGCATACCTATCAAATAACAAGATCACATCATTGCCAGAGGGACTATTTTTCAACACACCCCAGATTTCTAAACTAACATTGTTTGAAAATGCAATAAAAGCAATTCCTACCGGGGTGTTTGGGCATTTGCAAAAGCTGAAGGAACTCTGGCTATATGATAATCAACTTGAGAAACTTGTAGATAATGCCTTCTCCAATCTAACCCAACTGCAGTTACTCGTTATATCTAGAAATCAAATCCACACTATCTCTCCAGATGCCTTTGGTGGGTTAGAAGAGCTCCAAGAACTCTCACTGCATACCAATGTACTTACTACTTTACATGAAGATGTTCTTCAGGGATTACACAAGTTGGAGAACATATCCCTCCACACCAATAAGATAGACCATCTTCCCGCAGGTGTATTTCGAAATATGGCCACTCTAAAAAACATACAGTTACAGAACAATTCACTGCAGCGGCTTCCGGAGGGTATTTTTGATACGGTAGTCAATTTAGATGAAGTGAAACTTTACAGTAATCCATGGAAATGTGACCTTCAACTCCTTCCACTGAAGAGCTGGATTTCTGACCATCTAAACAAACTTGGGAACTACAGCACAGTTATATGTGCCAACCCACCTTTCGCAGGTGAGCCCATAGCTGAGCTAAATGACCAACAATTAGCGTCATTCATTTCCAAATCCACAACTGCCCCTGTGATGGAATATACCACATCTATGTCTGAAGTAAGCAGCACTGATGCTCCTTTTCATTTTTCCAAAACAACAAATCTGTATAAAACAACCCTCAAATTTTCTGCAACCACAAAAGCAGAAATTTCCGACAAGGACTTCACAGAGGAAACAACTCCAGATTCAGATGACTCCGAATTTGACCCAACCTATGTCCCTCCAGATGATAGGGAGTATCGTGGAAACAGGCTAATTGGTGTCGTTGTTGCAATAATAGTTTTATGTTGCATAGCTATTGTATGCACAGTTGTCGCTTGTATACTTTATAACAAAAAGAAGAAGAACCATGTGGTACTCATGAGGATGAAGCAGCAAAATGAAGCATAAAGAAACTTATATAACTTAAAATTACTGATAAGAACTATTGCAGATTATGAAAGGAATGAATAGATGCACTGTTGAGAGACTGATTCAGTCTTTTTCATTTTTATATGAATGTAGGATGTTTGTTCTTTTACCTTGACATCTATCCAACAACCAATTTTGCAAATGTACTGTCGATAATATATCAAATGTTAAAACCTAGCTACCATGTATAGTTAGTAAGAAATATTCACATTTTAAGAAACCAAACCAAGACCCTAAATGCTAGTTTTATATAAATGATAATGTTATTGTCTTGTTGTCATCACCAAAAGTCAAAATAATGTATGCCTACGGCTGTAAAATATGACAAAAACATACTCAGGAATACAGTGAGCATTCTCATGCCAGTGAATGGGAATTCATTTTTAGTCCTGTCTCCTGTGATGTAAATTAGTATAAAGGCCATTGGAAAGCTGTATAGAGAATGAAAGTTGTACATACTTGCACAAGGACATACGGCAACTTTGTTCTATATACAAGGTGTTGGTCTTTTTATGTGTGGGGCTGTTAGTTATAGTTAGGGTCGGTTATTAAAGTGGAACTGTAAACTTGTAAAAAAACAAACTGTTTCACTTACCTGGGGCTTCCCCAAGCCCCCAGCAGCCGTCCTGTCCCCCGCCGTTTGTTTTTTACAAGTTTACAGTTCCGCTTTAAGTTTTTGCCACCTTAGGGAAGGTCACCTGACACTCAGCCAGGCAAAAAGTGTGGCCACTATTCCCCCCCCTCCTTTAGTAAGATGTGCAGATTCTGGCTAATATGCTAAGGCTAATTCCCTTTTTCTCCTAGGAGATAATTTTTCATCTTCTATTTAAAATAACTTTCCAGTATTTTTCAACAGAAAAAGTACTGAAAAGGTAAAAATTGTTTTGAGTATTTTCTTGCTTTCATGTGGTCTAGCCTCCTTGGCGGTAATCCCGAGCTGAGCTCGGGGTATGCCGCCGGAGGTCGCCGCTCAGGCCCTGCTGGGCCGATTTCGGTTCTGAAAAAAGCAGCACACGCAGCCGGCACTTTGCCAGCCGCGTGTGCTGCCCGATCGCCGCCGCTCCGCGGCGATTCGCCGCGTGCAGCGGCGAAAGAGGGTCCCCCCAGCCGCCCGAGCCCAGCGCAGCCGGAACAAACAGTTCCGGCCGGCGCTAGGGGCTGGATCGGGCGGCTCTGACGTCAGGACGTCGACTGACGTCCATGACGTCACTCCGCTCGTCACCATGGCGACGAGGAAAGCGAAACAAGATAGGCCGCTCATTGCGGCCTATCTTGTTACTTTCGATTGCCGGAGGCGATCGAAAGTACACATCAGGAGCGCCCTCTAGTGGGCTTTCATGCAGCCAACTTTCAGTTGGCTGCATGAAATATTTTTTTTTTAATTAAAAAAAAACCACATTGCAGCCTCCCTGGCAAAATAAATAAACCGCCAGGGAGGTTAAAGGGCATTTTACTGAGAAGTAAAAAATTATCACCTGGGAAAAAATTCAGGAGAAAATAGTTAATTGCATATGGGCCTCTGTGTCTTCTTAGTAAGAAGAGCCCGGGACTAAGGGGGCCTTCCCCTCACCCACATCTGAACATGAGAGTGGCAGAGTGGCCACAGAGGAGCACAAACACCTGCACAAAATGTGGCCTGATTTACTAATACTGGAGAACCCTAGAGAACAGTGGAAAAAATAAGTGAGCAAGCAAACCTTGTATGAATTAATTACAATTTGTCTGATAACAGATTAGAGCAGTCTGCAACCCTTGATAACTAAAAGGTCACTGAAATAGTATCCACATGTGCACAGAAACAACATTTTAAAATAATGTTGGCCCTTATTCAATTCACTTTTCTTTCTAAGTTTTCTCCTAGGAGATATTTATCATCTTCTTTTCAGCACTCTGCAGTACCAAAAAAAAATTCACAAAGTTCATCTGTCGAATTATCATACTTATTAACTCACAATTTACCTCTCCTTCAATGACTTAACTCATGGTTTGTCTCTCCTTATTTGACAACTCATGATTTATCTCTCCAGATCTGTTTAACTCATGCATTAGCTCTCCTTAATGCTGGTTCACACTTGAGCGGATGCAAAATGGGCACGTAAGCACTCTGTCCATTTTTGCATCCGTTCTGCGCTGTCCACTCTGCACCTGTTTATCCACTTTGCCTGCGATTGCTGCCCCTAGGCCCCTCTATACCCCAGAAGGAGCATGGGGCTCTCCATAGGATGCAGTAGACCAATTCTCCCTAGCAACAGGGAGAATTTTCATTGGTCCACCATGACTCAATAAGAATTCTCCCTGTTGCTTAAAATTCCCATTGGTCTTTTGCAGCCTAATGGCGGTCCCCATGCTTCTGCCAGCTACTGGTCTGTGTACAGGGACCGATCGGCGGTTTTAAGCAGCAAGACATTTGGTCTGGCTGATGCCCGGGGCAGATGCGTTACCCCATCCGCCTCCCCAGGATTATCGGGAACTGCACAGAAGTGCGCCCCACTTACTGCAATGGAGCAGATTGACAAGTGTGAACGCCTCCTATTTATAAAATAGGAGTGCCGTTCACTGTTAGTTTAACGATGAGCGGAGAATGGACTAAAAATGTTTGTTCTCCACTCAAGTGGGAAACCTACAGTTAAAGGGTCACTTAAAGAGACTCCGTAACAAAAATTGCATCCTGTTTTTATCATCCTACAAGTTCCAAAAGCTATTCTAATGTGTTCTGGCTTACTGCAGCACGTTCTACTATCACCATCTCTGTAATAAATCAACTTATCTCCCTCTTGTCAGCCTGTGTCTGGAAGGCTGCCAAGTTCTTCAGTGTTGTGGTTCTGTGATGCATCTCCCCCATCCAGGCCCCTCTCTGCACACTGCCTGTGTGTTATTTAGATTGGAGCAGCTTCTCTCTTATCTTTTACAAGCTGGATAAATCCTCCTCTGAGCTGGCTGGACTTTCACATACTGATGAATTACATATGGGCAGAGCTGTCTGCACTCTGCAGGAAGAAACAGCCTGACACTTCAGTGGAAGATAGCTGCAGGGGGAAAGAAACACACAAATGATCTCTTGAGATTCAAAAGGAAGGGTGTATACAGCCTGCTTGTGTATGAATGTATTTTCTATGTGTGGACATACTGTGCATCAACCTACTTCCTGTTTTGGTGGCCATTTTGTTTGTTTATAAAGAAACTTTTAAAAACTGTTTTTAACCACTTTTAATGCGGCGAGGAGCGGCAAAATTGTGACAGAGGGTAATAGGAGATGTCCACTAACGCACTGGTGTGTTTACTTTTGTGCGATTTTAATAATACAGATTCTCTTTAAGTCTCTGGAAAAAAATTAGTTTTACTCACCTGGGGCTTCCCTGCAGCTGTATTGTGCCCACGCAGACTCCATCAGATGCTCCTGGCCCCGCCGGCAGCCACTTCCGGTTTCGGCGACAGGAGCCGACAGGCCGGGAACGCGAGTGATTCTTCGCGTTGCCGGCCACAATAGCCCCCTCTATGCTGCTATATGCTATATTCTATAGCAGCATAGAGGGCGCTATTGTGGCCGGCAACGCGAAGAATCGCTCGCGTTCCTGGCCTGTCGGCTCCTGTCACCGAAACCGGAAGTATCTTCCAGCGGGGCCAGGAGCATCTGATGGAGTCTGCGTGGGCACAATACAGCTGCAGGGGGCTGCTGGAAGCCCCAGATGAGTAAAACTATTTTTTTCCAGAGACTTAAGTGACCCTCTAAGGTAAAAAATAAGCATTTTAAAAATGAATCCCCTTGTCTTCATGAGTAATTGTGATTGCAATAGCAATACCACAACCATTGGGGTTGATTCACTATCACGATAGCTACCCTTACTGCTCCCTTACCGTGCCTTATCAGAGTTAACATGCCTTATCAGCGTTAACATGCATTATCAGAGTTATTGTGCCTTATCAGAGTTAACGTGCCTAATCAGAGTAGCATAGCAAGCGCTACAACTTATGCCTGCTAATTGGCAATGACAAGTGCTCCACTCGTTCTGTCCTGAGTCCCTACAGGTCCAATCACTTTAAAGGACATTATTCTCACACTTTGATTGGCCCAATAGGCTGCCTGTCAAGTTTCCTGTCAAGTGACAAGCAGCCTATTGGGCCAGTCAAAGTATGGGGATGATGTCCTTTAAAGTGATTGGACCTGCAGGGGCTCAGGGCAGGACGAGTGGAGCTCTCATCATTTGTCAATTAGCAGGCATAAGTTCGTAGAGCTTGCTATGCTACTCTGATAAGGCATGTTACGCATGCAGTAAGGGGAGCTATAGTGATAGTGAATCAACCCCATTGTCTGCCCCTCCTTTCAGAAATCCTTTTTGTGCTAAGCTTTGACCTAGGTGAGGATTTCAGACTTTTCCTACAAATCTGCCACACCTTCAGTCACACAGACTATGAATAATGCGTGAGCAACAGAGATATTCATCATGTTAAAGCCAGTTGCATGTGGTCCGGTATTACAGGTAGTCATGGAGAGAAGACATAACAACAAAAGTTGTTTAGGTGATACCTTAAGGCCTCATTCAATTTAGGCAACACAGATGGCCGTGCATTCGGAATGCAACACACGCGATCGCACGTGATATGCGCTGCCGTGTGCTGCTGATCTCATTCATTACAGTGAATGGTATCAGCGCTGCGCTTTGCCGAAAAATGCGTGCAGCAGTGCGATAGCGCATCGAACTGCTATGCAGTGCATATAGTTTAAACGTCAGAATTACTCTCTATGCACTTCTGACGTTCTTGTGTGTCACACACTAGATGCGCTGCTGAGTCTGACATGCACATGGCAGTGCATACAGGGCTTGATTCACTAAGCCGTGATAACTCATATCACAGCCGTTTCGGCGCGTATTTTAGCGTTTGCACGCAATGCAAATTTTCATGCAGAAATTTGCGGTTGCGTGTGAAAAACTCGCAATCACGCGCAAATGCGAAAATGTTCGCAAATTTCGCGTTCACAGTGTGAATGAGACCTTAATGACTAACCTTATAAAGGCGCCCACTGGCGGTCCAATTTCTAGCAAAAAAACATTCGAGCAATCAGAAATTCTGATCGGATTGGTTGTAATTAATCTGCGTTGATGGGCACAAACGATTACGAACCATTTTTAAAACAGTCGTCCAATTAAATTTTCATCAAACAAAAATTTTTGATTTTCTTGTTGGTTGTGATAGATAGGAAGCAAAGATTGGTCCATTGATGGTGTAGTGAACACTTTCACATCCGATCCGAATTTCTGATCGCTCAAATGATTTTTCGTGAGAAATTGGATCGTTAGTGGCCACCTTTAGATTTCCACGCACAGTTCTGAATCAGTTCTGTATCGTACCTGAAGAAGTAACTTAAAGTTTTGAAAGCTTGCAAATAAATCTTATACGGTTAGAAATGAAAGGTATGACCTATACAACTTTTGTTTTTATGTTCTTGGATTCATCATGTTCACATGACACTAGCTCTTATTTTCATCACCACTTCCACATAATGGCCTCAATTCACTAAGCTTATCTCCTGTCTTTAATAACGTTTCTAGAGTCATCACCATGGTGATAAGGCATGTGGTATTCAGGAAACATTTTACCTAAAATTAACTCTCCTGTCTTTAAGTTAACTCTCCAATCCTTAAAATAACTCCAGAGTTAAAGTTAATTAACTGCGTGTAAGAATAACTACAGAGGAGGTAAATTAACTACAGAGGAGGTAACTTAAGGAATGAAGAGATAAGATTACTCTCACTGTGTGGAGGTAGGTTTTCTCTTGCCTTATTATCTCCAGCATGATCTTAGTGAATTGAGGCCAATGTCAGCATTTAAAGATAAACAAGCTAATAATGCCAAAAGGGAATAAAATGTTACAAGCTATAAACACTAGGGATGGTCAGACATGCTGATTTCCAATTCCATGGAAGTTCCAATTACGGAAAATGCAGATTACTATTTCCACGGAAATCTGAATTTCAGATACTGATTACTGATTTTTGCAGAAAGGTTTAGTTTTATTGTGTCATGCAGCCTGTGATGTGGTCCAATGCTTCCAAGCTCTGTGATTGGGCAAAAATTTCTGAGTTGTGGTAATGCGGTATTTCCGTGGAACACTGATTTCAGAGACCTATTTACGATTACCGCTGTGGTAGTAAGCTCATTTCCGAGCGGAAACTTGGAAATGAGTATACCGTGGATATTTTCTGACCATCCCTAATAAACACCCCTTTTAGCAGATACTTTTATTTACATAGATCTGTACATCAGACTTTAGCAGCTTCCGGACTTTGCTAATTGAAATCTAGTTTGGGTCCTGGTATCCCTGCCAATTACCACGCTGCACACTCCCACCGCTACCGCTCATCACACCGCTCAACCTATGCTGAAGCCCACTCGCTCTGCTGTCAGTATGACATCAGAGCTTCATGAGCCAATCAGGAGCTGATTTCATTGGCTCTTGACCCTGTGATTGGCTGTGATTGGCTCACAGTGATCACAGGGTCAGGAGCCAATGAAATTGGTTCCTGACCGGCTCACAGAGCAGAGTGGGTTTCAGCAGCAGGAAATCTTTGCGAACAGCGAGCGAGATGGGTCCATGCGGTGTGACTTTGGTGAGCCCAGTTTTTTTTACCAAAAAGTCTCTGGTCCTTACAGAGCCAGACTGCTGGTCCGGAAGTGTTTTTTAAAGAGGGAAAACTGAGGTAGAAAAAGACAAATGGATTTGGATTACCAACAGGGCTTGCACCTCTAAGTGAGGGACTGTTGTAAGCTTTATAAACACAGCAGCTTTTTTCTATAACATCAGTTTGTGAATGAGGTTAAGTCTGTACATTTTTTTTTCACATGTTTTTTTGACTGACTGGGCCATTTCTGTGCCGCCTGACAGGCTGAATCACAAAACCACAAGAAGGTTAGTAGTTCATCAGCTGCACAGTGGAATCTATTTAACTTCCACCCAGTCAGCAATAATGATAAATCTATGACTGGATGTAGAAAAAAACACCTTATCATCTGTTGCCTCTAAACAGGGTTGAGCCCTAGCAGTGTTGTCATGGTTACATGAATCGTTATACGAAACATGTTCCTTCAAAATATCATACAGATCCAGCCAGGAGAGGAGAAAAAAGCTTTGCACAATCTTGGAATGTGGTAACTAACTGGAGAGTGGCTGAGCATGAAGAAACATTACATAGAAATACGCACATAGCTGTGCAGATCACTCACTGTATTTTTATATAACTGTTGAACGGTAAAATGTAAAGGCAGCACGTTTAAATTATAGATAACCTGGACTGTGAGGAAAAAACAAGGAACACCAAGAGCCCCAATAGTGTAATATGTACTGGTAAATGGTTACTAGATAGAGTAAATATTAATACTCACAAACCAGGGTTACCATTAGGCAACCACTGTAAAGGCAGGTGGGGAGATTTTCCTGACCCCACTCAGGAATAAGAAGTCGCTCTCTGTAGATGAGAAAAAAGGGGGTTCAACCCTCCACCCAGGGAGGACTCAATATTATGCAGGAGAACAGAGGTGCCAAAAGGATAAAAGGAAGCTAAATGAGCTTAAAACAAATTCTTGGTATATAGAGGAGGTAGTGGTGGACTTACCTCCTCCAAGTAGACACACAACGACTGTAGTAAAGACAGTCAATATATTTTATTTATGAACTCCAAATATGCAACGCGTTTCGCAGGTTTGATCCCGCTTCATCAGGCAATAACAATGGTGCAATAGCATATGTGGTCAGTAGAAGAGCCAGGCACCTCTGTGTCACAGGACTGTCTGCATGGACTGTGAGGAAAGCTGTCTTGATAACATTCTAAAGAGTGCCAATCTACAATAACAGTTGTACAATACAATGACAATAACAATGTCACCCAGGCTACATTCACAGTGGTGTGCTGCGGTGAGGCATAACAGTCGCACTGTTATGCGGAATGTTACACTGAAATGCAACACCTATGTGGCGTTAACAGTGCAGCCAATGTGGTTTAACACTGTGTGGCACCCCAACGCACTGTTTGTACTGTGATACCACAAAACATGTGAGACATTGAAGCATACTTTTCATTAAGTGTCTGCTTCACTGTATGCAACGCAATGCACGTATAACAAAGCTGCAACTTTCCCTTGCGTTCCTGCTTGTACAGGGAAGGCAATGTAACTCTCACTGTGAATCTAGCCAAACTGTTAGAACATCTAACTGGCATACTAGCTCTGCATCAGTTATTTATGAATTTAGATGATGGTAGAGCATCAGCATAACAGCCAGGTAAGTAATGTTTTTAATAGGGAGTCAGCAAGGACACTTTCCATTTTCCTTAAAAGATACCTGAACTGACGCAAATCTACGTAAAGTAGGCACAGAAGAATGTTCATGCTGGATCCACATACCTCTGTGCACTGTCTGTTCCTCTCCTTACTTCCTCGGCTCCCTGTAATTACTCCTTGAAAAATGTTTTGGCTTAAATCAAATATTCAGACAGGAAAAGGCAGGCTTGCAGCGATGTTCCCTCCCATCACCCTCCCATTTCATCTTCTTAAGAGGAATGAATGAGGCAGGGAAGAGGGTGGGTGATAGGAGGAAACATTACAGCAAGCCTACCTCTTCCTGCCTAAAAATTTGACTTTAGCCAAAAGTTAAATTTTGCAAGTAGTGATTAGAGGGACTAGGGGGAAAGAGAAAAGTATTGGATAACACATAGAGGTATGTGGATCCAGCAAGAACATACCTGTGTGTTTACCTTAGGTAGTCTTGCTTGGATCAGTTGTCCTTTAAGTCAGGTAAGATGAATATGCAGATGTAATACCTGTCCTTGCTGAAAGGAGGCACGTTTTAAATCATTTGCCATGCCTGGGAAAAGCACACATATTACTAGTGCAGTTTTACAAAATTGCTTGTGTAGCACTGATATTGATATACAGTATGTTAAACCATTTTTAAATGAAGTTTTAGCTTTTTAAAGTTACCATCAAACTAGTGAATACATTTTGGTGGTGTAATTTCCTACGTCATCAAGCTCATTGCATAGACCCTTCTACACGTATAATGCTGAAACAAGAAGATATCAACATGTTTGTATATACTAAGCATCGTAGACTCTGATTTCATGATATTTGAATTCTGTTGCGTTATCTATTCTGATGTTTTGGAGTAAGAATGCCTTTTTCTAAAAAACTTTTCTTTTGTAATAAAAAATGTATTTTATAGAAGATATTTACTGTCTTTTATTCATATGTTGGATGTGGGTATCCATACACCAGAATACCTATCAACCAAGGTTGACTTGCCAAAGGCATTGGAAAAAGGCAGGTCTACCAGACACGGTCCAAGCAATTCAGGGCATTGAGCAGCTGCAAGACTGTTACATAAACCAGAATGCAATATGCTATTTGACTTTCTCCTCCTTTCCCTCATGTCGCATCTAATAACTACCTCACCACTACTTCCCCATTTCTGAGAGGTACCCATGTCATCAGTGTTGAGTGATGGTGAGGGGTAAAATCATCAGGCAACTTCAAAATGACATAATCCAATTGTGTATTCACTGCCAACAGAATATTACTGTAACTCATCTGACGGGGAGAAAAATAACTCGTTTAGACAATTTTATCTCTAATTCAGACCTGTTCACAGAATTCATTTACTAGTTTAGGGTGCCAGGAAATGATGCTTCCCATCAAAACGTAGTGCAAATCTGTCACCTGCTTCTCAGGGACTTGCTGGGAATTGGATTTGCTGGTAACTCATGTATGATGTCAGGAAAAAAAACTGCTATGGCTAGGCTGTTGGCTATAATACCAATGGTTGCCATGGGCTCTGTGAGAATCTAAGTAGCTACTGGTCTTCACCAAAGTATCTCACTAGGGTTGATAGACCGCTGCTTCTAGTTGTCCATGGATTCATTTGCAGCAAATGATTCCAGGTCTTAGCCCTTGGGATTGCCCACTGAAAGCAACAAAAACAGGTGAGTCCACGGGAAGAGCAGTCAAGGATCCTTACTCTTCTAATGTTGGTGATTGGAGGGGGTGTTGCTGTTGCAGCCACTTACAAGCCTTCCAGTTATTTCATGGGAAAGGGTGTGTGGCTAAGGCATGGGTGTTGTGGGATGCATTGTAAGGGGTTTTGAGTTGAGGTAGAGATAGCTAGCCAACTCAACCTCCTTCCAGTCCTCCAGACAGGCAGACTCTGTGGATGAAGATTTGGTAAAGTGTTGTACCGTGTTAGCCATGAGTAAAAGCAAGAAGTTTTGAATCAGGATGATACCATTTATTGGCTAACTTAGAGATGGATAAACAGTGAGCTTTCGACTTATAAAAAGCCTTTGTCGGACTGGTTCCTGACCACAATTGAAAAACACAGCTTATATACACTGACATAGAGAGGAGAAACATTCTTTAGCAAACATAAATGTAATTAGATGCCTTAAAGAGACTCTGAAGCGAGAATAAATTCCGCTTCAGAGCTCATAGTTAGCATACGCGCCGCTAAACGGGGGTCCCTTCACCCCCAAACCCCCCACTGCGACACTTGGTCGCAGGCTTGGTCGCTCCTGGAGGCAGGGCTAACGGCTGCAGCCCTGCCTCCATTCGCGTCTATCAGCCGCGCATCGCCGCCTCTCCCCTGCCCCTCTCAGTGAAGGAAGACTGAGAGGGGCGGGGGAGAGGCGGAGATACGCGCTGACAGACGCGCGTGGGGCAGGGCTGCGGCGGTTACCCCTGCCCCAACCAGGAAGCGCTCCCCCGTTGCACGGAGGGGGATTTGGGGGTCAAGGGACCCCCGTTAAGCCGCGGGAAAGCGGCGGTTTAGCAGGGGCACATGTGCCCCTGCTATATATGAGGTCTGAAGCGAGATTTATTCTCGCTTCAGACTCTCTTTAACTGTTACTGAGGAGGCTTTCCCAGGCATCCTATCTAAATTGAGAAGATCAATAGAATCCTCAACATGACATAAAGCAGACTCTGGTGATGGGGAGACATTGTAAATTCCGAGTTCAAATGGTAACTGGCCTGGTTACATGCACCATTAATTCTAAGCTTAACCCATTCGCGTTCCGTCGTTTTCACTTGAGAAATGTTCACCTCCCATTCATTAGCCTATAACTTTATCACTACTTATCACAATGAACTGATCTATATCTTATTTTTTCCGCAACCAATTAGGCTTTCTTTGGGGGTACATTTTGCTAAAAGCCACTTTACTGTAAATGCATTTTAACAGGAAGAATAAGTAAAAAACGGAAAAAATAATTATTTCTCGGTTTTCAGCCATTATAGTTTTAAAATAATACATGCCTCCATAATTAAAATTCACGTATTGTATTTGCACATATGTCCCGGTTATTACACCGTTAAAAATTATGTCCCTATCACAATGTATGGCGACAATATTTTATTTGAAAATAAAGGTGCATTTTTTCCGTTTTGCATCTATCACTATTTACAAGTTTAAAATAAAAAAAAAATATAGAAATATATCATCTTTACATTGATATTTAAAAAGTTTAGTCCCTTAGGTAAATATTTACATGTTTTTTTTTTTTTATTGTAATTTTTTTTTCTATTAAACATTTTATTTGGGTAGTTTTGGGAGGGTGGGATGTAAACAATAGGTTTATAATGTAAATGTGTGTTCATTTTTATTTTTTTTTACTTTTAGCTGTAGTATTACTTTTTGACCACAAGATGGCGGCCATGAGTTTGTTTACATGACGTCACTCTATGCGTAACATACGCTTAGAGCGACGCATGGGGGAGGTAACAGCCAGAAAAGGCGCAGCTTCCAAGAGAAGCTGTCGCTTTTTCAGTGGGGGAGAGGAATCAGTGATCGGGCACCATAGCCCGATTCACTGATTGCCTGGCTAACGAACCGCGGACCGGGAGTGCGTGTGCACGCGCGCGATCAGCCGCGGGAGCGCGCGGCAGCGTTCATGGTTCCTGGACGTAGTTTCTACGTCCAGGAACCAAAATAGGTTAAGAGAATTGTGGCATTTAAAGCCAGCACGTGAAAAAAAATAAAATGAATAGTGACAGTAAATACCATCTTACACAGCATATGGCACAAAAATGAATGAAAAGATAGAAAAATTAAAATTAAAAGAATTGTGGCATTTAAAACCCATTGTACCAGCACAAGAAGTTAAGAGTCCTTGTTTAAACCATCTTCTACAGTTTTGAACCAATGTATAAACTTAGTTTCTTGTGTTAGTCTCATGTTTCCCGATTTGAAGCCACCCATTAATACAGTGACGCGAAAATCGCTTAAACTGTGTCCAGGTAAACAAAAGTGTGTTGGTATTAGGAGATCAGTTTATTTTGTAATATCCTTTTTCCTGCTGTTAATAGTGGATCTGTGGTGTGGCATGCGATCACGCAGTGGTTGACTTGTTTCTCCCACATAAATTCCTTTGGGGCATTTTGCACACATGATCACGTATACCACATTAGATGAGTCGCAGGAAAAGGTGCCTTGTACTTTGTATTCCTGTTGTGTACCTGGTATTAGTATCCTGTCAGTGGAATGGATGTGTTTACAGGTCCCACGCTTTTTCCCTCGGCAGGGGAATGTTCCATTCTGTTTTTGCCTATTTAAGGCACCCCTCACTATCATCTGCTTAAGATTGGGTGGCTGTCGGAACGCTAGGAGGGGAGGTTCAGGGAATATCTTTTTCAGTCTCTGATCCTTGTGTAGAACATGATGAAGTTCTTTTGCAATCTTTCTTAAGATTTCCAGGCGTGGGTTGTAGGTGACTACCAGTGGGACACGGCTCTCTTCCTGCCTCTGCTTGTACTCCAGGAGCTGAGTCCTAGGGATGTTGTTAGCTTTCTTGATTTGGGTCTCAGCCATTAGAGGAGTGCATCCCTGTTTTATGAAATTCTTCTTCAGGTAATCCAGGTGTTTGTCTTTGTCATCCTTGTCAGAACAGATCCGATTGCATCTTATTGCCTGGCTGTAAATTATGGAATTATTTATATGTTTGGGGTGGAAACTGTCATACCTGAGGTATGTGGGATGATCCGTCGTTTTGCGGTACATGGACGTTTGTAAGCTGTGCTCTCTGATGTATATGGTGGTGTCAAGAAAGTTAATCTCCCTGTGAGAGTAGCTCAATTTCAGTTTGATTGTGGGATGGAAGGCATTGAAGTTCCTGTGAAATTGGATAAGATCCTCCTCACTTGCAGACCAGATGATCAAGATGTCGTCGATAAAACGGAAGTAGGCCATGGGTTTTATATGACAAAATATGCCCTAAACCAGGGGTCCCCAAACGTTTTGGGTTGAGGGCCGAGTCAACGTACTTCCGACTGCCGGGGGGGCGGAACATACATAAGATTATGTAGAAGTCTTGGCGGGCCAGACAGTGAAGCATACCCAGGTGAAAACCTGCAGTCCAATTGGACCACAGTGTCACCTGATGTGAAATTTGATTGGAAACCAGTGAAATTACTACTTTCTGGCTTCCATGTGGATGGGTGGTGCCAGCACTGATATTCCATATGCGAACTGCATCTATTAGTAATACATTTTCTGTGTGGGGGGCTGGTAAAAAAGCCTCAGGGGGCCACATTCGGCCCGCGGGCCTTAGTTTGAGGACCGCTGCCCTAAACAGAGGCAGTCTGTCATCTGAAAGTGTTTATCCTGAAAGTGGGCTTTAACTTTTTGCTTAACACAGCCAATCTGTTAAAGGGAACCAGAGAGGATGAACTATACATACCTGGGGCTTCCTCCAGCCCCATACGCACGGATCGCTCCCACGCCGCCGTCCTCCGCTGCCTGGATCCGCCGCCACCGGGTCCCGTCATTGCCGCGAGTCAGCAAGTCGGCCGGCAGACGCGGCCAATTCTCCGCATCACAGGGTGCTCTCCCCATACAGATACGCATGTGGCTGCTTACTGCGCAGCCGCATGCGTACATGTATGGAGGGAGCCCCTGTGATGCGGACAATTGGCCGCGTTCGCCGGAAGTGACGGGCCCGGTACGGCGGATCCAGGAAGCTGAGGACGGCGGCGTGAGAGCGATTCAGGCTTATGGGGCTGGAAGAAGCCCCAGGTATGTATAAAATCTTTGCCCTTTTTCACCCCTCGTTCCTCTCTGGTTCCCTTTAATCCACATTCTCGTTAACAGACTTCTAACCCAAACTACTAGCTCTTTACCACCTTTAGGCAGGGCCGGCCTTTGCTATGAGCGACCTGTGCGGTCGCTCAGGGCGCCGTGCTCTCAAGGGCGCATGTGCCCTGTCGCCCCTTGCCGCCCCTCGCCGCCCCGCTGTCTCCCGGTGTCCTCTCAGTCTATATTTAGAGCAGGACTACAAGAAAATGGCCGCCGATGTCCACAAATGCAGACAAACGGCGGCCATTTTCTTGTAGCCTGCTTTAACTACAGATGGAGCGGAGGCGGGGAGAGAAGAGTGACGTCGGCGCTGGAGCTGGATGTCAGGTGAGTCGGTCTCTGCCACATAAAGGGGGGGGGGGCATACTGGGGCAAGCTACCTACACTGGGGGCATACTGGGGCAAGCTACCTACACTGGGGCAAGCTACCTACGCTGGGGGCATACTGGGGCAAGCTACCTACGCTGGGGGCAAGCTACCTACGCTGGGGGCAAACTGGGGCAAGCTACCTACGCTGGGGGCAAGCTACCTATGCTGGAGGCATACTGGGGCAAGCTACCTACGCTGGGGGCATACTGGGGCAAGCTACCTTCACTGGGGGCATACTGGGGCAAGCTACCTACGCTGGGGGCATACTGGGACAAGCTACCTTCGCTAGGGGCATACTGGGGCAAGCTACCTACGCTGGGGGCAAGCTACCTACGCTGGGGGCATACTGGGGCAAGCTACCTACACTGGGGGCATACTGGGGCAAGCTACCTATGCTGGGGGCAAGCTACCTACACTGGGGGCATACTGGGGCAAGCTACCTATGCTGGGGGCAAGCTACCTACACTAGGGGCTTACTGGGGCAAGCTACCTACGCTGGGGGCATACTGGGGCAAGCTACCTTCACTGGGGGCATACTGGGGCAAGCTACCTACGCTGAGGGCAAGCTACCTATGCTGGGGGCATACTGGGGCAAGCTACCTATGCTGGGGGCATACTGGGACAAGCTACCTTCGCTGGGGGCATACTGGGGCAAGCTACCTACGCTGGGGGCAAGCTACCTACGCTGGGGGCATACTGGGGCAAGCTACCTTCACTGGGGGCATACTGGGGCAAGCTACCTACGCTGGGGGCAAGCTACCTATGCTGGGGGCATACTGGGGCAAGCTACCTACGCTGGGGGCATACTGGGACAAGCTACCTTCGCTGGGGGCATACTGGGGCAAGCTACCTACGCTGGGGGCATACTGGGGCAAGCTACCTACATTGGGGGCATACTGGGGCAAGCTACCTATGCTGGGGGCAAGCTACCTACACTGGGGGCATACTGGGGCAAGCTACCTACGCTGGGGGCAAGCTACCTACGCTGGGGGCATACTGAGGCAAGCTACCTACACTGGGGGCATACTGGGGCAAGCTACCTACGCTGGGGGCATACTGGGACAGGCTACCTTCGCTGGGGGCATACTGGGGCAAGCTACCTATGCTGGGGGAAAGCTACCTACGCTGGGGGCATACTGGGGCAAGCTACCTACGCTGGGGGCAAGCTACCTACGCTGGGGGCAAACTACCTACACTGCTGGGGGCAAACTACCTACACTGCTGGGGGCAAACTACCTACACTGCTGGGGGCAAACTACCTACACTGGGGGCATACTGGGGCAAACTACCTACACTGGGGGCAACCATGCTACTACACTGGGGGAAACTGTACTAGCTACACTGAGGGCAGCTATGCTACCTATATGGGGCAACTATACTACCTACACTGGGGGCAACTATGCTACCTATATGGGGACAACTATGCTACTTATGGGGGGGGGGGGGGGGGCAACAAAATCCGGTTTCGCTCAGGGCGCTGTGAAACCTAAGGCCGGCCCTGCCTTTAGGCCTCTTTTCCACGGACTGTTGAACTGTGTGCTCAGCAAGCAGTTACCAGGAAGCAGTGAGCAGTTTCTAGGCAGCAGCAAACAATTGTGAGAGTTTGAGAGGCATTTCACTGCTTATCAACTGCCCGTGGAAAAGAGGCCTAAATTTGTGACTTAGTTTACCAAGCTCTATCGCTTTTCTTTAACTGCTTCCGGACTGCGGTAATTGAAATCTAAGCCCGGTTTGTGGCACTGGTTGCTTATTCCTGCCAGAGTGTAGATTTCTTACATGGATCACCGCTTTCATCGATCTGTCTCTCACCACAGGATTCCTTGCTCTGCCGTCGCTATGGCAGCAGAGCTCTGTGAGCCAGTCAGGAGCTGATTTCATTGACTCCTCACCCTGTGATCACTGTGAGCCAATCCCATTGGCTCACATTGATGACAGGGTTAGACAGGCTCAAATTTGCCAGCAAGACCCGTTTTCTGGTACCAGCAGTCTCTGGTCCTTAACCACCTGAGCGGTCTGGACGAGCTGAGCTCGTCCAACACCGCCGGAGGTCGCCGCTCAGGCCCTGCTGGGCCGATTTTAATCAAATAAAAAGCAGCACACGCAGCCGGCACTTTGCCAGCCGCGTGTGCTGCCTGATCGCCGCCGCTCTGCGGCGATTCGCCGCGAGCAGCGGCGAAAGAGGGTCCCCCCAGCCGCCTGAGCCCAGCGTAGCCGGAACAAAAAGTTCCGGCCAGCGCTAAGGGCTGGATCGGAGGCGGCTGACGTCAGGACGTCGGCTGACGTCGATGACGTCACTCCGCTCGTCGCTATGGCGACGATATAAGCAAAACAAGGAAGGCCGCTTATTGCGGCCTTCCTTGTTTATTCTGGGCGCCGGAGGCGATCGGAAGATCGCCTCCGGAGCGCCCTCTAGTGGGCTTTCATGCAGCCAACTTTCAGTTGGCTGCATGAAATAGTTTTTTTTTTATTCAAAAAAAACCCTCCCGCAGCCACCCTGGCGATATAATCAGAACGCCAGGGTGGTTAAAGTGAACCTCCAGACTAAAAATCGACTCAGCAGCACTGCAAAGGCCTGGTGTTTCTTTAACAGTTTCACAGCATCAGAACTTTGTTTCTCTTATACAAGCCTCATTTTTAGCTGCACAGAAGAAAACTGCCCGGGCATTTTCCCCCTGATACTGTGCAAAGCATGATGGGATTTCTGATGTTGTTGTTCTCGTTTTGCTGTTTTGGTGCAATTTTTTTTTTTCATTTTGAATTTGACATTTGAAGCCTAGTGTGTGCAGCTGGGAGGGGTGATCAGGAGGACACAGGACAGTTGGAATTGTGTCTTATGCTCCCTGTCACCTCCTTTCAACCAAAAATATGGCTGCCCCCATGACAAAGATGGCAGCCCCCATGAATCACAAACATTTGCCTGTTCTTTTAAAACAGGGTGGGTAAAAATTTATATTACCTATCTATTCGAATTAACATAACTAATTTAACTTAATGATAGTATGTTTGTTTAGGCTGAAGTTCCCCTTTTAAGGGGCCAGAGACAACTGGCACATGAGTGGTTAAGGCTGGGATCACTATACCAAGTGCACAATGGTACATTCACAGCGAATACTGCATTCCATTGCAGTGTCCATGCCTTGTTCACATACACACCATCGTGCATCCAGTCTGCTTGTATCTACACCCGTCTTGTTCACCTGCTGCTGTCAAATTTTGTTTCACCACTGCTGCTTGCTCTGCCACTCAGGCCCAATGGATGGGAATCCTTCCAGACCAGGAAGGATTTTTATTGGTCCACCACTCAGCGGACCAATGAGAAACCTTCTTGGGGAGAGTAGATTCCCATTGTTCTGTTGCAATCCAATGGGGAGGCCCATGCTTCTGCTGGGGCTCTGATCTGTATATCGGTGCTTCTCTCCTGCAGTGGACTGAGGGGCAGTGCCAGCAGCAGCAGTAGAAGCTAATGTGACAGAAGAAAGCGGAGTAAATTGGCAAAACATATGCCTTGCCCAGCCATGTAAGAATGGACACTATCTGTTCTCATGGGCTACCAATGATTCCGTCATCGGCAATACAGATCCACAAATATTGTGAACAGCCCATCCTCTTCCTCAATTCTAATCAGAATTAATGGATCTGTTGAGCAAAAAAATGTGTCAGTGTCCATCAAATCGAATATAAGTCTATAATCACTCTCAGACTGAGATCCCCCACCACCATTCCTCTTTATAAAAAAAAGTGACAGCCACCAAAATATCATTACATGTGACATATATGCAGGGCTGGGCCGAGGCAGAGGCGAGAGAGGCTCCAGCCTCAGGGCGCAGTGTAGGAGGGGGTGCACAACTCACTCAGTTATCATTCCCTTATTGAAAAAAAGAAGAAAAGGGGATACATGGCAGTGACTGCAAGCCAGGTAACTAGAGATTAAGGTGTCTGGGGGGGGGGGGGGGGGGGGGGTAGGCTGGGGATGCCTCTAATGGTGGCCATACATGGTACAATTTTTCATTTTTTTTTCGATTAGATTATTTAGTTTGATTATTATGTTAGATCGAATATAAAGATTTTTCCAGCATGTCCGATCTGATTTTTCTCCAAAAAACGGGATAAACGTTCAAATTTCTTGATCGAAAAAAAAAAGTATTTTCAACTTTCATTCGATTTGATCATTTAGATCGAATAAACGGGATAATCAAACATTTTTATTGTACCATGTATGGCCACTATTAGTCTAACAGAAATCAGTGTGTGATGGCTGGGGTGGGAGGGATAGGAGGGGCGCACTTTGGTGTCTCAGCCTTGGGTGCTGGAGGACCTTGTCCCGGCTCTGCATATATGTACTGTTTATCATAGCTCCCAACTGTCCCTCTTTTGGAGGGACAGTCCCTCTTTGGGAGCCCTGTCCCTCTGTCCCTCTTTCCTCCTCATTTGTTCCTCTTTCAGGACTTTGTCCGTCTTTCTATGTAAATATGTATATTTCTCTACTAAAAATGTGTTTAGTTGACTCTAAACTTTATTTCTGTACTGCCAATTAAATGAATGGATAATCCATTCTCCTGCATTTTATGTGCTGTGCACTAGTAGGGTTAGTCTGTGAAGTTTACTAGTGTTTTTGAGTGTTTTTCTAATGAATTTTACTTTTGTTAAATAAAAGTGCTATCAACATAGTTCAGTGCTGAACGTGTCTTTTTCTAATTTACTGTTATCAGGAAGTGTCTTTGCATTTTTATTTTATTATTATTTAGTATTTATATAGCACCAACATCTTCCGCATGGCTGTACAGAGTACCGGTATATACAGTATATTGTCTTGTCACTAACTGTCCCTAGTTAGCTCACAATCTAATCCTTACCATAGTCATATGTCTATGTATGTATGTATGTATGTATGTATTATGTAGTGTATGTATCGGAATCTAGGGCCAATTTTTTTAGGAGAAGCCAATTAACTTATCTGTATGTTTTTGGGATGTGGGAGGAAACCGGCGATCAGTAAAGCACTGCTGCTAATGTATCCCTATGGGTACATTTATTTATTTATTGTATTTATAAAGCGCCAACATATTACGTAGCACTATTGCATTCTCACTGTGATGTTTGCGATTTGAATCAATTTCAAACACGCTGCATGCAGCACTTTGGGGACGATCGTTTTGTGATACTCGTTCTGTTGTATGGGAATCCCAAGCGCAAAACATGGTAAAAATGCAAAAATGTGTACGTGTTAGCGCTCCAAATGTGAACAAGCCCTAAGTAAGGCTGTAGACACACTATGAACACTTTCTGAGTGCTTTTCAGAACATCAGAGTTTTCTGAGCGTTTTTTTTAAAAAAATGCTTCCATTGACTTGCATTAAAACCGCTGTAAAATTGCTGAGATTGTGATTTTACCACGATTTTAATGCAAGTCAATAAGAAGCATTTTTTAAAAAATTAAAAGACCCACAAAATGCTTTTTGATGTGACAGGGCCCTAATACAGACAACCCATTAGTTAAGGAAAGATACAGACTGGCCATAAAAAACAAGATAATTATCTTCATGTCAGCAAAACGTTACACAAATGAAGAACTTAAAGAGGAACTCCAGTGAAAATAATGTAATAAAAAAGTGCTTAATTTTTACAATACTTATGTATAAATGATTTAGTCAGTGTTTGCCCATTGTAAAATCATTCCTCTCCCTAATTTACATTCTGACATTTATCACATGGTGACATTTTTACTGCTGACAGGTGATGTCACTGGAAGGAGATGCTGCTTGCTTTTTTTTGGCAGTTGGAAACAGCTGTTATTTCCCACAATGCAACAAGGCTCCCACAGTGTGATGTCAGGACCTCAGAGCTGTGAGGTGCTGACATCACACTGTGGGAGGGGTTTCACCACAAAATCAGCCATACAAAGCCCCCTGATGATCCGTTTGAGAAAAGGTAAAGATTTCTCATAGGAAAGGGGGTATCAGCTACTGATTGGGGTGAAGTTCAAGTCTTGGTTACGGTTTCTCTTTAAAGAGAAACTCCAACCAAGAATTAAACTTTATCCCAATCAGTAGCTGATTCCCCCTTTTACATGAGAAATCTATTGCTTTTCACAAACAAACCATCAGGGGGCGCTGTATGACTGATATTGTCCCCAAGAAGCTCTGAGGACCGCGGTACTTTTGACAGTTTGCCACAATGTAACAAGGTTCACAGACAGGAAATAGCTGTTTACAGCTGTCTCCAACGGCCAAAACAGCTAGCAGCAGCTACATAACCTGCCCACAGTAAAAATGTCACCATGTAATAAATGTCAGAATGTAAATCGGGGAGAGTAAAGATTTTACAATGAGCAAACACTGACTAAATCATTTATACATAATTATTGTAAAAATAAAGCACTTTTTTTATTACACTATTTTCACTGGAGTTCCTCTTTAAGCCTCATACACACGCTCAAATAAAGTCTTTCGAAACTTCCAACAAACAATAGATTTCGCTTTGGTGGACAACAATTGCTTGCAAAAATTTAGCCAAAGCACATGACGAGCATCCAATATCAGGCATTTTGTCTGATCCATCCAGTGGCTCAACTCACACAACTGTTAGGCAGATATCGTGCAGTTGGCCATGTGTGTACAACATCATTTGAACTACAATGTCCTACTGAATGCGGACATGTTGTACATACTGCTGTTCCCACTTGCTCACACAGTATTACAATACAATATCGCTATGCAGAAAATACATTGTTTCAACAACATCAGCGGTAAAGCTGTTTCCGCGGCGTTGGTCGTGTGTTTCCCATGAATTTTGTTTGGCGTGTGTATGGGCCTTTACTTTGTCTTGTGAGAAATCTACATGCTGACAATATGGTGTACCAGAGTTCTGTAGCCCTGAGTGTAAAACAGCTTTTTAGTGCCCTCCACATGTTGTCACACTGCTTACTAGCTCACCTCCACCCCCACCCACTCATAGTAAGCCTCAGGTTTTCATTGTCTTCATACTGTCACAGCTTTCTAATTCTTTAAAAGTGTCCCCCAAATTTTTAGTTCCCCACCCATATTGTATGACCGCTTTCTAGTCACCCTCATAGTGTGCTACAACTTTCCAGTGCCCCCCCAAAATGTGTCCCAGATTTGAATATCATCTTGAAAACAGAACACCAATCTGCCTTGGGTTAGATGGTAAAGGTCAGGAACCAATGATTGGGTGTAGGCCATACCTCACAACTAGCACTTTTTTAAAAGCAACTTTTCTTGTCCCTTTTACTTCTTCTAATGATCCTCTTTTTGGCTTGATGTACAGATCTGTATAAATAAATAATTGTACCCAATAAACAGTAGTTACATTGTGATGGAGGTGTGTCAGAAGGTGCTTTGTACCTGGAGGTATAGTAAGGTGTGGTGGGGGTGTGCCTGGAGGTGTGGTGGGGTGTGCATGGAGCTGTGTCAGGAGGTGTTTTGTACCTGGAGGTACAGTGGGGTGAGCCTGAAGGTGCAGGGGAGGTGTGGTGGGGTGTGCCTGGATGTGTGTCAGGAGGTGATTTGTACCTGTAGGTGTAGTGGGGTGAGCCTGAAGGTGTGGGCGGTGTGCCTGGAGGTGCGGGGGTGTACCTAAAAGTGTGTCTGGAGGTGTCGGGAGGAGTTTTCTGCCTGGAGCTATAGTTGAGTGAGCCTGAAGGTGCAGTGGAGATGTGGTGGGGTGTGCCTGGAGGTGTGTTAAGAGGTGTTTTGTACCTGGAGGTATAGTGGGGTGAACCTGAAGGTGTGGTGGAGGTGTGGGTGTGCCTGGAGGTATGGTGGGGTGCACCTAAAGGTGTGTATGGAGGTGTGTCAAGAGGTGTTTGGTACCTGGAGGTGTAGTGGGGTGAGCCTGAGGGTGCGGTGGACAGGGCCGGGCCAAGGCATAGGCTCGAGAGGCTCCAGCCTCAGGGCGCAGTGTAGGAGGGGGCGCACAATTCAATCAGTTGTCATTCCTAATTGTGTATGAAGCAGAAAGAAATAAGAAAAGGGGATACATAGCAGTGACTGCAAGCCAGATAACTAGATATTAAGGTGTTGGGGAGGTTGTGGGCCCTGTGGCCCTCTTAGTCTAATAGCAATCGGTGTGTGACGGCTGGGGTGGAAGGGATGGAGGGGTGCACTTTGGTATCTCAGTCTTGGGTGTTGGAGGACCTTGTCCCTCCTCTGGCGGTGGAGGTGTGGAGGGGTGTGATGGATGTTTGTCTGGAGGTTTGGTGGGGTGTTCCTGGGCTGGAAGTGAGGTAGAGATGTGCCTGGAGTTGTAGAGGGTGTGTGTATTTCTCTTATATACGTTTCCTCTAAAATGTGTTTTCCTCTTTCTCATTCAGAAAGCTGGGACAACTTTTTTTTGCCTAGAAACTGTTTCAAGAGGAACTGTCATAAAAATCTTAAAATTTAAAACACATACAAATAAGAAGTACATTTCTACCAGAGTAAAATGAGCCATAAATCACTTTTCTCCTATGTTGCTGTCACTTACAGCAGGTAGTAGAAATCTGACATTACCGACAGGTTTTGGGCTAGTCCATCTCTCTATGGGGGATTCTCAGCATGGCCTTTATTCTTTATAAAGACATTTCCTGAAAACTATTAATACAAAGATGCTGGCCAGCCTCCCTGCTCGCTGCACACTATTTTGGCAGTTGGACGGAGCAACTGCCATTCACTAAGTGCTTTTAAAAATAAAGACAACCCTTAAAACCCCCCTATGAGAAGATAGGCGAGTCCAAACTCTGTTGGTAATGTCAGATTTCTACTACTTACTATACGTGACAGCAAAATAGTTGAAAAGTGATTTATGGCTCATTTTATTCTGGGAAAAATGTACTTCCTATTTGTATGTGTTTTAAATTTTAAGATTTTCACGACAGTACCTCTTTCATTCAATTTCCAGTAAACTGCTTATATTTTAGGAAGGAAACACACATTTCCACTGAAGGAAAAGAGGCAGACGCAAGGACTGGAGATGTTTTTGAAATTGTGATAAGAAAGCAGAAAACCGACACTCCGCCCATCAGCAAACTGCTAGTTCAGATCCTCTTAGTGTTTTTAGTGACTCCCCAAACAGAATCAGTTATTACTCTGTGATAAAAGCACTGAGTGGATGTTACACAGATTGAACTTAAAATGGTACGTTCCTTTATTTCCTATAAAAGCTAGCTTTTTTTGTAGCGATTTAACAAGAGATGTATACATTGTATTTGATAATTGTGCTAACAATATGGCTACATTGCTTGAAATACTTAGATGGTGATTTCAGAATTTATTTATGCCTGTAATATGAATTGTTTCATTTTCACATATATCATTTACCAAGTGGTTTTTTTTATGTTATTCTGGCTGCTAATATAGCACATAAACACAATAATTACTAACTAGCTTTCTGAGACTTCGTCGCCTTTTGCACTGGGGCGTTGCTTGCATTGCATTACAGCCATCACATTAGACATAGGTGACTTTTGCACTGGGTGGGGCGTTGCAACTGACCAACTGACCAATCTGCACTTCCATTGACTGACATTGCACACGTCCACATGTGTGCTTCTATCAACACATTGCGTGTTCTGCATTGTAATAATGAAATCTATGGCATTGCAGTGCAACTGATAAGGTGTGAACTGTTCATAAACACTAAATGGCAGCATGTCACATGCAATGCATGCCGTGCTTATTGCAATGCACCACAATGTGTTGGTGTGAAAGTACCCGAAAATGCCAAGATAATCATTGATTTGGAATAAGTCTGTGGCAGTAAATATTGTCAACATGTTAGTGTGAACATGGGGCATGTTGTGACTATAAGAGATGCTGATGAAGAGTGGGCATGCGCATGTGACAAAAGACAGTTGGCTTTGATGGTGTTGGCTGATACAGATGGCTGTGGAAGTGACCAGCTGAAGAATCTGTCAGGCCTATGGCAGCAAATATTTATTTCAGCTATCTGGGCACCTACACATTACAATGAGGCAATTGTTCACAGAATATCTACATGTTTACTACAATGTGTGACCATTGCCATTCACAACACTGATGATGACACTCTGTCAGGTCTTTATTGCTCTCTGAGGTTCATATTGCAGGTCTGCATGTTATCCCCGATGGTAAGAAAGAGGAGTTTTCTCTATGAGAGATACATGAAGCAGAAGAAATCTGAGTTTTGTTATTGTCTTCTCCATTTGTAGAGATTCATCGTTCACATCTGTTAGGAAAGGAAATGTGGAGACAGAGACAGCAGCTAAACCAAAAAGCTGTTATATCTGTTTTTCCTTTGGTTCCAAACATTTTGGCTGGATTTGGGCATTATAGGAAAATGGGTGTGAGGAAGATAGAGGGCTCCATTTGCTGATTTCCTTTAAAGAATACAACTTGCCCAACTGTTGTTCTGATTATCAATACTCAACTTTTAAAGGAAACATATAGGAATATGGAGGCTGCTATCCTGCAGTCTGCATTCCTTATTAATAAATGCTACTTGCCTGGCTGTTGTGCTGATTCTCTGTCTACCTATCTACCTAGTCTATTAAGCTACGTACACACTTTCATGATTTAACTCAACCAAGGCAACTGATAAAGATTGCCTCAGACAAGAATTTAAAAGTTGTAAAAGAGCCCCCTGACTTTGTCTAAAGTTCCAGCATGCCAGATCTTTAGCGACCACCAATGCCTGAGCATCCCTCCCCCCCCCCCCCGTTCCCGCCCCCAACACAATGTTCTCCCACTAACCCTCCTGCCAGAAGCTGCTCATTGTCCCTCCTCCTTCCTCCATAACAACAGACACATTGCTAGCCTGCAGGCAGCACTAGTGTCCCTCTATCAGTGTGGCCAGTATTAGTGTACTCCCCCACCTAAACCTGAGATGAAGGGGGGGGGGGAGGCGGAGTTATACATACCTGGGGCTTCCTCCAGCCTCCTCCAGACTTATCTCTCCCTTGCCCTCCTCCTCCTGGATCTTCTGCAATTGGACCCAGAAAGTCCTACTGCCCAGGGAATACTGCACAATCATGGGCCAGCCGCATGCGCGCCTCCATCACACTCCTGTGGTCGGGAGTGTTCTGCACCTGTGCAGTACTACTGCACAGGAGCAGGAATCCAGGCTAAAGGACAGCCGCTGGGGAGAGCACGTGGCCAGACTGCGCCTGTGCCATCTGAACCCGACTGGAGGACATCTCATGGCCAACTGTAGAATATCCAGGAGGCGGAGGAGGGTGGTGAGGAAGCAATAAAGTCTGGAGGGGGCTGGAGGAAGCCCCAGGTATGTATAATCCCCCCCCCCCTGTTCGTCTCAGGTATACTTTTAAAAATTGGCCTCAATTGGCCTCAATTCACTAAGCTTTATCAAACACTTTATCAAACATTTGATAATTTACCTTTAAATTCTAATTTTCTAAGTAAAATCTAATGAATTCACTAAGTTGTTATAGATTTATCGAATGTTTTATCAATAAAACGTTCAATAAATCTATAACACCTTAGTGAATTCAAAATTAGATTTTACCCATGAGGTAAATTATCAAACGTTTGATAAAGTGTTTGATAAAGCTTAGTGAATTGAGGCCTATGTCTTTGTCAAGAGTACAACATTAAAGAGTAACTGTCAGGCTGCAGAAGCTAATTTGAACCTCTATTCTCCTGTGTTAAACAGTTTAGAAGGAAGCCAAAAAGGCAATACTGTAGTTAAAAATCTCTCTTACATTTGATGTGTGCTTATCAGCAAAGCTGTTAGACCCAAGCTCTTAAGAGGACGCAAGCCGCATACCATACTGCAAAGTATTCTGGGGCCCTCCCCTCGGCTGCTAATGAGAAGTTACAGGATCAAGTTTCAGCAGCTTGTAACTCAGTCCAGCGCACAGCACTGAAAAATCTCCGGGCAGAGTACACTGCAGGAGTCCGCTATTGTTCCTAGCCACATGGCTAATTAATATTCACTGCACACTAGTGTTATTCAGTAAGAGCTTTTCTGTGATCAGGAAGCAGGCAGGACATGACGACACATTTGGCTTCATAGGAGACAGACAAACATGGAACCTGCCATGAGCTGTCAGGAGCATCAATCTCTGCATATACTATATACAAATTCTGTGAAATCCAAACGTGGACAGTGAAATGCATATGTAATGTAAGTACAGCCAGTATTTAGCTACTGATATATGTGTTTATTTTCTCTGAGACCTTATACCTAACAGCTCCTCTTTAGGTTGAAAGTATTTTCCTGATTATGTACTTATCCATTTATTATACATCACTGTGTAATGTATTGGCACTTAATAAATATTATGATCTGAAACATGTAGCCTCAGTGTAACCAAGTGGGTAACTCCCAAACTAATACATTGAAAAGTATAAATGTAGAATTTTCCCCGCATCCTGTTGTATAGAAATGTGAAAGAAGGGTAGGTGGGGTTTTTTTGTGTGGAATACTGGATAATTAAATGTTAATGGAGGTCATGAGTCAGGTCATTTTCCATCATTAGAAATTGTGGGGTTGGCCTCATTCCATAATGTGATCCATTAAGTTCAATCTTTTGTGGCCACGGTTAGTAGTTAGTGCCCATAATACAGTATATCACAATAAAATATCAATATATTGCCAATACATAATGTTAAACTCTAAACTCACTTTTAAATAATATTCTGTTTTTATATAGCATTGACATCGTTCGCAGCGCTTTACAGAGTACATAGTCATGTCACTAACATTCCCTCGGCATTGCTCACCGACTGAGGCCAATTAACATATCTGGGATGTGGAAGGAAACCAACACAAACATGGGGAGAACAATTAAACTCCATACAGATATCATCTCGGCCCAGAGTTAGACCTAGAATCCAGCGCTGCAAGGTGAGAGTGCTATCCACTACGCATACGTAGTAAAAATAATAGCAGGTAATAATCTAATAATAATAATAATATTAGTAGTCTTCACTGAGGCCCTATTCTCCATTGGGAGCTAAGAGAACAAATAATATTAATAGTAGTAATAGAAATAATATGTTGTCGACAATAAGTATCTGTTCTACATTTTAAACTAAATCTCTTTCTTTCTAGGTAAAAATTACATTGCTGAGAACTCTCCTGTTTTGTGAGCTACTTGCCTCCAATTTACATCTCACATGGGGTTGTCCTGCCATGTGCGATTGTTTTAAAGGGGTCAAAGTTTTCTGTAGTGGCTTTAATATCACACAGGTCCCCACCAATATCCCCATAAATGCCACTGGCATCATGTTTTTGGAGACTTCCATCTCTACTGTGGAAAATGCATCCTTTGCACGCTACAGAGATTTGAAAAATATCATGTTTGTCAGCAACTATATAAAAAGCATCAACAGAGATGCATTTAGTGGGCTGTTTCATTTAACTGCCTTAGAAATATCAGTCAATCCACTGTCAGCACTTGAGCCTGGGACATTCAGCGAACTCACAGAACTTCGGAAACTCACCATTACACACAATGCCATCAAAGTGCTCCCATGTGGGCTCTTGGATAATACCACAAAACTTGAGATCCTTGCATTACAAGGAAACCACATATTTAAAATGTGTTCCTCAATATTCTACCAACTGGAAAACTTGCAAGAACTTAATCTTGGTTCTAATAAAATTGTACAATTACCTATTGATCTTCTAAAACCCCTAGGGAACCTCCAGATTCTTAAGTTAAACCATAATCCCCTCTCTGAATTCATTCCAGGCACCTTCAATATGTTGGGAAATCTGACTGATCTGACACTAGACAGCAATTACATAACTAGGATTTATAATTTTACTTTTGAAAAAATGACATCTTTAAAGAGGCTAAGTCTTAATTCCAATTCCATTAAGGACCTATCACCTTTTGCTTTCTCCACATTGCATAACCTAGCATGGTTAACCATTGAAAGAAACCAGATTGCTGTGCTGCCATTTGGAACGTTTGATGGATTAGAAAGCCTAATACACCTGTCATTGGGTGGAAATCAACTGCAAACCATTCCTTGGGGTATTTTTTACAGCTTGGACAAACTAGAAAAAATTATTTTGTCTAAAAATCAAATAGAACAATTGCAAAATAGTGCGTTTCTTGGTCTTGAGTCCCTCACCCATTTGCACCTTGACTATAATAACCTAAGAAGTATTGAATCCCAAATATTTCAAAATTTGACTAATTTACATGTCATCAGTCTACATCACAATAAGTTGAAGATGCTCCCAGATGGAATATTTGATGGACTATACAACTTAATATCAGTGACTCTTCACAGCAATCCATGGCGGTGTGATTGTCTGATAACCAATCTTAGGAACTGGATTTATGAAAATCGGGAATATATACAGCTCTCACAACTTGTGTGCGAGGAGCCACCACATCTCCAAGGAATGACCATTAAACACTTGAAAACACGGGAGCTAAATTGTACACGTCAACAAGTCCCGTCTTTCAAGAATCTGGATACTATTCCCATTAAAGATCTTGACATAAGCAATCCTCTTGTGACTTGCAAAAGTCATTACTCTGATAATGGTAATATAGATATTACTTGTGAGGTACTGGACTGTAAAGGTATCAATATAGCCATATGGAATAAGAACACCCCAGCCCCACTCAGCCATGCCTACACCAAAGAAGAGCTGTTGTGTCCTGCCAACATTACTTTCACCATCATTGCTGTATAGATCATGCATTAAGGTGCAAGATATAGAACAAACATAGTTTAGAAACAAGAACTTTACTCAGTGAATTAAACCGTACTTAATTGTTCTGTCAGTTAGAAAGAAGTTTATATGGTGCTATAATTTTGTGTCTTAAAATTAGGATGTGGTTAGTAGTGAAATACTACTCATCTATACTGTTATTTTATTTTTATTTTTTTGACTGCAAAGTCAGTATATAAATATGATGTAGCACACCAAGACTGGACTAGTTAACATAAAGACATACGTACACAAATATTTGTTATAAAATATACTGTAACTAAATGGGCCCCTATGCAATTCACTTACTCGCCAGCAATGAGAGCTGACAAGTTCTAAAATTTGGGAACGGGACTGTTGCCTAATTCAATTTGAATGAGCACCTGGCTGAGCAGTAAAGAATGTCTGGTATGGTTAGTATGGTGGAACTTCACACAGGCTACCAGCCTGAGTGGTTGAGTATAGTCAGGAGTCAACCTGCGCCATGCTAACCATACCTGACCACATGGTACACGATATGGGGGCTCTGTAAAAGTGGTGACAAAGCTTTTTAATCTTCTACACCTCCTTGCCCATAAGAGAAGGTGGGGGTGCATACTGTAGGTCCTGGGAGGCTTATGTTGGAATCTTGGAGCCCCCTTTCCTAAGAGTCCTATGTAATTGTGCTTGGGTCCACATTCTGTGCTTTTTATGGGTCATCAGACAAGTCATACATTCTGGAACTGTGTGGTCTATTCCCTCTTATTGTCAGTAACATACACATTTATTATGGGTAGGTTTACGGATCTCTCCCTGAACAGTTTCCCCTGTACAAAGCGTACGTGTCATATACAGTTTTATCCTAAAGTGAATTACTCCTGTAAGTCGTGACAAAAATCATGGTTCAGTAGAACTCATGGCTGCAGAATACTTTTAGTGCAACTGTCTCATTTCTTTACATGCTCAACACAATTATTATACTCTGTTTTATTTCATACACAATTTTGAACAAACTACATACCTCTTGCTCTATCTAGTGGACAGGATTGGTACTATGGGGAAATGATCGGAAGACATTGATTTCCTCACATTCGAAAAACATGTGAAAAAAAAGTTACTTCCTCAAAGCATAATTTATTTAAAAAGTATATTTGTACTAGGTGTTTGTGTGAGCCACAGAAGGCCTTTGTACCTGCTATCCCCCCACTGCTCCTGCAGAGTAGACAACCTATGGAACATAAGTCTGTCTGTTTGGCTCTCCCTACCCTGAACATTTGAGGAGTGTAGGATGTGTAGAAGCGGAGATATTTATTATTTTACCATCAGCAGCATAATTAACTTCACACTGAGCATGCGTGCTACTCAGTGTGGATGGAAGCTTCCGGGCAGCGCAATCAGACATTACACCAGCCAACATAACCTAGTGGTCTGCTTAATCTTCATTGACATCTGACACTCGAGTTACCTCCGAGCACTGCTATCCCATTCACCCCGCCCACTTATAGTCGCTCTTTCGTGCCATGCACCACCCATAGCAATAGCTGTGTCTGTTCCACTTTAGTGTGTTCCATAACTGACAGCAAACAGTTGCATTGTTTGGTTGAAAAAAGACATTTATCCATCAAGTTCAACAAGAAGAAAAGAAAATCCAGTAGAGAAAGGTGATGAACCCTTAAAGAGAACCCGAGGTGTGTTTAAGGCCTCTTGCATTCTGCAAGCGATTCAGATTCAGATTCCGCTTTTTAATCGGTTTTTACATCCGATTCAGATTCAGATTTGCAGTTTGCTCCCTGCACACTGCAAATCTGAATCTGAATCGGATGTAAAAACTGATTAAAAAGCGGAATCTGAATCGGAATCGCTTGCAGTGTGCAAGAGGCCTAAAGAATGTTATCTGCATACAGAGGCTGAATCTGCCTATACAGCCCAGCCTCTGTTGCTATCCCAAACCCCACTAAGGTCCCCCTGCACTCTGCAATCCCTCATAAATCACAGCCGTGCTGTGAGGCTGTGTTTACATCTGTAGTGTCAGTCTCAGCTGCTCCCCCGCCTCCTGCATAGCTCCAGTCCCTGCCCCCGTCCCTTCCCTCCCATCAGCAGGGAGGGAAGGGATGCAGGCGGGGACTGGAGTTCTGCAGGAGGCAGGGAGAGCAGAAGACTGACACTATAGAGATAAACACAGCCAGCTCTGACAAGCTGTTTGTCAGCAGCGTGGCTGTGATTTATGAGGGATTGCAGAGTGCAGGGGGACCTTAGGGGGGTTTGGGATAGCAACAGAGGCTGGGCTGTATAGGCAGAAGCCTCTGTATGCAGATAATATTCTTCAAACCCACCTCGGGTTCTCTTTAAGGCCCATACACATGTACCAACAATCTATCCAAATATCTTCCAAACTTGCCTAATGGAAGATAAGTTGGGCGGGGGCGTGGCTTGCCTATGGCGCGGATAGGACATGCATAGAGAGAGCTTCTGCAGCCTGGACCCGCGTGAACCCTGATCCTGCATTTCTCAAAGGCTAAAAACTGTACCACTCCAGACGCAAGCAGTCCAAACGTTCACCGGCCAAGTACCGAAGTTCTCAGATTAGGAAGTTCTTGAAACCTCTTGTCTCGGGCCTTACTCCACCTAATACAGCAAAGATGGCGCTGACACAGAAACACAAAGGAGGAGAGACACCCCCAACAGCCACGCCGGTTCACAGCACCTCTCTCGCAGATACAGATGCTGACAAATCGCCATCTTCCACCCATTCGGGAAGCCCCGAAACAGGTACCTAACATGATGTATGTGCGGGGCTGCCGACACCGAGGAATAGGGGTGAGAAGACACTTCTAACGGCCTCCCCGGCCCACAGCACGAGCTCTGCAACAACACCTCGCAACGACGGGCCCGCTCACACTCACCGGAATTGCTCCAATCTGGGTATGCCACAGACTACCCCCATGATAACACCGACACTGAAACGCAAGGGGAGAGATACACCTCCATCAGCCTCCCCTACCCATATCATGGCAGCAGAAGTCATTAATGTACCCTCCCCTGCTTACTCGGGTACCTCCGAATCTTACATTGAAATGGAACTGCATGACTACATATGTTCTCTACCCACTAAAGATTATTATTATTATTATTTAGTATTTATATAGCGCCGACATATTACGCAGTGCTGTACAGTGTATGTATATTGTCTTGTCACTACCTGTCCCTCAAAGGAGCTCACAATCTAATCCCTACCATTGCCATATGTCTATATTATGTAGTGTAAGTACTGTAGTCTAGGGCCAATTTTAGGGGGCAGCCAATCAACTTATCCGTATGTTTTTGGAATGTGGGAGGAAACCGGAGTGCCCGGAGGAAACCCACGCAGACACCGAGAGAACATACAAACTCTTTGCAGATAGTGCCCTGGCTGGGATTCGAACCAGGGACCCAGCGCTGCAAGGCAAGAGCGCTAACCACTACGCCACCGTGCTGGCTGACATCAAGCAAAATTTAAAGCACATAGGTCACAGAGTAGATGACTCAGAAAGAGAGGTGGACAAAATGGCGTGCACACAAGAAAAACAGCAAGCTGAGTTGAAACAACACGCCACTCAAATCAAAGACCTCTACCTGAAAATTGATGATCAAAAGAATAGACAGAGGAGAAACAACATCAGAGTTAGGGGTATTCCGGAGACCACCAAGCAAGCTGACCTAGCCCCAACTCTGGTGGGGATCTTCAACCTGTTCCTGGGCAGACAGGCAGATTACAACATAGAGCTCGACAGGGCACACAGAATTCTTGCATCAGTCAGACTCAGCACGAACCCAGAAAGACCTTGTGGCGGCCGCTCGCGAGAAGGACAGTATTGATTTCAACGGTGCATGTATTACGATTCTGGCGGAAGATAAGTTGGGCGTGTGTATGGCTGGCAAACAACCAGATGACCAACTGATAACAGGTTGTGTTCCAGATCCAACCGGTGGATCAATCTGCCCAACTGTCATGTACAGGTCTTTGGAGCAACTTGTTGTTTTTGAATGCGGACATGTTGTGCAGTTTATCATTTAGCTTATTTAAGTGAGTTGGCTGTTTAGTTGGTTGGCGTGTGATTGCGTACTTGTCAGGTAAATAACTTGTTGTGCGGTTGGTTGTGCATTGAGTTGGGCCCAGTTCACACTGGCAATAAAAATGGCCTGTTTAGCAGACCATAACGTACCAGATTCTAACAGATGTGAACCATTGTATGTTAATCAATAGGATTCACATGGGCATCCGCACGTCGGGCAAATTGGGGTACCTGACCCCACCTGGCCGGCAGCTTCCCCCCCTGGCCACCCCCTCTGCCTAGTGACAGCAGGCAGCCCAGCATCAGACCTCCGATCAGCTGGCGACCATTGGGTGCGGGCGCAAGGACCTCTTGGACACCACACTGATATGGGGAAGTGACATCCCTTCCGCATATGCAGCGTGGTGTTCACGGAGTACCGTGCGCCTGCTCTCACTGGCTGACTGGTCACCGGCTGATTCTGAGGTCTGACTCTGGGCTCTGGCTGCTGCTGTCACCAAGGTGAGGGAGGCACCTGTCACTACTTACACTGGGGGGCACCTGTCACTACCTACACTGGGGTTCCCTGTCACTACCTGAACTGGGGTTCCCTGTCACTACCTGAACTGGGGATCCCTGTCACTACCTGAACTGGGGGGCACCTGTCACTACCTGAACTGGGGGTCCCTGTCACTACCTAAACTGAGGGGCACCTGTCACTACCTAAACTGGGGGTCCCTGTCACTACCTGAACTGAACTGGGGGTCCCTGTCACTACCTGAACTGGGGGGCGCCTGTCACTACCTGAACTGGGGGGAACCTGTGTCGGAGGCGCTCGCAATCTAATTCTTACTATAGTCCTAGTCTAATGTCCCACCATTGCTAAGTTCATGTAAATGTGGCTCCACCCATTACCACACCCACATCCTGATCCATGGCCACGCCCATTTGGTTGGACCCCCCTTTTTTGCCCCCCTCCCTTCTGGAAAAATGTTCTGTGGACGCCCACGAGGATCCGTCCACATTTCTCAGTTGGAAGGAATTATCGCAGCCACGATAAATCAGGATCGATGGATGTGTGGCATTCACAGTGTGCTCTGACATATTACACAGTGCTGTACAGAGTATATATATTGTCTTATCACTAACTGTCCCTCAGAGGGGCTCACAATCTAGTCCCTACCATAGTCATATGGCTATATCGTGTAGTGCATGTATCATAGTATAGGGCCAATTTTAGGGGGAAGCCAATTAACTTATCTGTATGTTTTTGGGATGTGTGAGGAAACCCACGCAGACACGGGGAGAACATACAAACTCCTTGCAGATGTTGACCTGGCTGGGATTCGAACCGGGGACCCAGCATTGCAAGGCGAGAGCGCTAACCACTACGCCACCATGCTACCCTAAATGTACCAATATTCTACAACCAGCTATTTCCCAGCACCCCTGCTGATGGTCACCTGTTTTTTTTTTTTTTGGTAATATTGGGTTGGGGCTATAGTCCACCAGGCCCCTAGAGTCTTTCCAGGCCCTAGGCAACTGTCTAGAATTTCCTTGTGGATGATCCGGCTCTCTATATGGTGCTCTCAGATGAGATTGTGCTCTAAAAGAAACTGTTCACTGAAAAGTGTGTTCTAGTGTTTTAGCTTATCACAAGTTACCTGCAAGCATTGGAAATACTGTAGATGTGTCACTTCAGGGCCATTCCGGCACATACAGTACAGTATAGTATATGTTATCATATACTGTAGATCTACAAAATGAATACACAGCTACAACACAGCTCTTATCTCCATGGGACACATGCCAGTATGTGTGTCAGCCTGGTTTCCATGTACGCATGTGTGTTTAAAATTACGAAGGCAAGAAGACAACATTAATGGATTTCTCATATTATGTAAAGAAAAAGGGAGGCCAGTCAGTCACTCAGGCAATCAATCAATCAATCAATCAATCAATCAATCAATCAATCATTAATGCACGTCCTACTCACAATGTATATGCTGTCAGTGTTCAGTGGCTCAGGTCCAATGTCACAAAACACTGACTGACTTAAAGCGGAACTTAAATAAAAATAAAAACTAACTGTTTCACTTACCTGAGGTTTCTGCCAGCCCCTTGCAGCCTTCCTCTCTCACGACGGTCCGCCACGATCTTCCGTTTTCCCGCCGCCAGCTACTTTCGTTATTGCCGACGCCACAGCTATGCCTGTGTGCTCTGAGCCATGCATAGCTTTCTCCGTGTTCCCAGCCACAGTAGCGTCCTGCGCTAATAGCGCAGGATGCTATTGCAGGCGGGAACGCTAAGAAAGGTACATGTTGGCAGGGGCACGCAGACGCAGTTCCTGTCGACTTACAAGTCGACGGAGCGGCGATACCGAAAGTAGCTGGCGGCGGGAGAACAGTGGATCATGGCAGACCGGCGCTGGACAGGAAGGGGCTCGCAGAAGCCCGAGGTAAGTGAAACACTTTGTGTTTATTTTTATTTCAGTTGCGCTATAACCCTTTCCGAACGGCGGTGAAAATCTAAAATCTTAAATCTACTCACTATATTGATGCTTTTTTCCTGCAAGGGTGTAGATTTCACATCACCGATGCCGCATGTCTCCTCGCCGCTCCCGACTGACACGACGCTCTCTGCCCACCGCAGCTCACTCGCCCTGCTATCTCTATGATGGCAGAGCTCTGTGAGCCAGTCATTTCATTGGCTCCTGACCCTGTCATCAATGTAAACAACTCAAATTGGCTTACATTGATCACATAGGGCTTGATTCACAAAGCGGTGCAAAGTGTTTGCACGCCTGTGAAAAGCCCTTTATCACGCCTAAACTCAGTTTAGGCGTGATAAGAAGAAACTCGCGCGAGCTCTCACGCGCAAAGTTTTGCGCGCGTAGCGCACCGCGCTGCGCGCGCAGTGTACCGTGCTTCGCGCGCAGCGCCCATTAAACCCTATGGGACTTTGCGCGCGCGCGTGCGCCTTTGCGCGCGCAAAACTTTGCGCGCGGGAGCTTCGCGCGAAGAGCAGCACAAATCGGTGATAACTCAGTGGTGCACAGGTTATCACGCCTAAAGTCTTTTAGGCGTGATAACTGAGTTATCACCGCTTTGTGAATCAAGCCCATAGTCAGTAGCCAATAAGAGTGGCTCCTAACCAGCTCACAGAGCTCTGCCATCATAGAGACCGCAGAGTGGGTGACCTGAGGTGATGGGTGTGCGGCGATTCATGTACTTTTTACTTCCTACCCGCTGCATCTACCATTTTTACTCGAGCCTTACAGCTCTGGTATACTTTAAGGGGGCAAAGATGGCTGGTACTGAAGGGTTTAAATATCAAAAATCTATGAGATGATTTGAAGCAGGCTGTCCATGCTTGTCAGCCATCAAATATAACTTAACCGGAAAGATTTTGTATGGAAGAATGGACAAAAATATCTCCATCCAGAATCCAGACACTAATCAAAGGCTATAGGGGTCATCTAGAGTCTGTTAAATTTGCAAAAGGAGACTTTTCATATCTCTGTTGGGACAAGTCAGATAAGAACCATACCAAAGTGCAAAAAACGCTGATAACCGCATTATTGATCAAGAAACAGATTTCTCTCTGATCGAATTCGATCAGAGAGAGATCTGTCAGCTACCTATACATTGCAGGCCGATTCCTGATCGATTTCAGCATGAAATCTCTTGGAAGTCAAGCTTGTGATGCCGCATCTGACACGTCACCACCTCTGCCCCCCTAGTGTAACGTCATACACTCGTCACATGCTATACACCAGCAGTGTTTGAGAGCAAATGAAGAAAGCGGAAGACGGATGGGCACTGTGGCGGGTGACAGGTAAAGTATAAATGCATGCACTGGGGGCACATTGACACTAAGGGGGTTCTGACGCATTAGTTCCTCATCCTGATATCGCATTTGGGCCGAACCTCCGATTTTAGGTTCGCGAATCGGGTTCGCGAACTTTCGCGGAAGGTTCGGTTCGCGTTAAAGTTCGCGAACCGCAATAGACTTCAATGGGGATGCGAACTTTGAAAAAAAAAATTATGCTGGCCACAAAAGTGATGGAAAAGATGTTTCAAGGGGTCTAACACCTGGAGGGGTTCATGGATGAGTGGGATACACGCCAAAAGTCCCCGGGAAAAATCTGGATTTGATGCAAAGCAGCGTTTTAAGGGCAGAAATCACATTGAATGCTAAATGACAGGCCTAAAGTGCTTTAAAACATCTTGCATGTGTATACATCAATCAGGTAGTGTAATTAAGGTACTGCTTCACACTGACACACCAAACTCACCGTGTAACGCACCGCAAACAGCTGTTTGTGTAGTGACGGCCGTGCTGGACTGGTGCGCACCATGGCGAGAGTGCAGGTTTTGGTGGCTTTACAGCCCATATGGTCGCCTGGCTGATGTAACTGAATGACAGAACAGTGACTGTCCAGCTGATCAAATTTGGTCTGACCACAATGAAGCAACGACCTTATTATCTTTTGTGTGCCCCCCGAGACACTCATCTAGGCGCCGGTCATTGCTTCATTGTGATACGCAAGCCCCTTCACCACGGCAAGGTAATGATCACGAAGGGGAATGGGCGCATGTACATGCCTTTTCTTTTGTTGTTGCAGCTGCCCGCAGTGCAGCCAGAAAAATTAGGCAGTCATGTACACGCACCAGAAAAATTATTACAGCGGCCGCTGCTAGCAGCGGCCTAAAAAATTTAGCAATCCGCCTGGAGTCCCGGACCCTGTTGGTGGTGGCGGAGAAGGTAGTCAAGCGGCCTGCAGGCAGACATGCTATGTGGAGGGACTGGGAGCGACTTAGTCTTCTTGGGGCAGGCCAGGCAGCCAGTCACACGGCGTGCAGGCAGAGATGCTGTATGTGCGGGGACTGACTTAGTCTTGGGGCGAGCAGCAGCCCCCCGGGATCCATGCCTCATTCATTTTGATAAAGGTGAGGTACTTAACACTTTTGTGACTTAGGCGACTTCTCTTCTCAGTGACAATGCCTCCAGCTGCGCTGAAGGTCCTTTCTGACAGGACGCTTGCGGCAGGGCAGGAGAGAAGTTGGATGGCAAATTGGGACAGCTCTGGCCACAGGTCAAGCCTGCGCACCCAGTAGTTCAAGGGTTCCTCATCGCTGTTCACAGCAGTGTCTACATCCACACTTAAGGCCAGGTAGTCGGCTACCTGCTGTTCCAGGCGTTGGTGGAGGGTGGATCCGGAAGGGCTACGGCGAGGCGTTGGACTAAAGAACGTCCGCATGTCCGACATCACCATGAGATCGCTGGAGCATCCTGTCTTTGACTGCGTGGACACGGGAGGAGGATTAGTGGCAGTGGTACCTTGCTGGCGTTGTGCTGTCACATCACCCTTAAAGGCATTGTAAAGCATAGTTGACAGCTGGTTCTGCATGTGCTGCATCCTTTCCACCTTCAGGTGAGTTGGTAACAGGTCCGCCACTTTGTGCCTGTACCGAGGGTCTAGTAGTGTGGCCACCCAGTACAGCTCATTCCCCTTGAGGTTTTTTATACGGGGGTCCCTCAACAGGCAGGACAGCATAAAAGACGACATCTGCACAAAGTCGGATCCAGTACCCTCCATCTCCTCTTGCTCTTCCTCAGTGACGTCACGTAAGTCAACCTCCTCCCCCCAGCCGCGAACAATACCACGGGAAGGTTGAGCAGCACAAGCCCCCGGCGACGCCTGCTGCGGGTGTTCTCCTGCCGCCGTCCCCTCCTCCTCCTCCTCCCCCAAAGAAACACCTTGCTCATCATCCTCTGAGTCTGACTCATCTTCTGCACACGACTTCTCTTCTTCCTCCTCCTCCCCCCTCTGTGCTGCCGCAGGTGTTGAGGAAACAGCTGGGTCTGATGAAAATTGGTCCCATGCCTGTTCCTGCCGTAACAGTTTCTGGTCACGCTCATTCGCAGCTTCATCCGCCACTCTACGCACAGCACGCTCCAAGAAGTAAGCGTAGGGAATTAAGTCGCTGATGGTGCCCTCACTGCGGCTCACCAGGTTGGTCACCTCCTCAAACGGCCGCATGAGCCTGCATGCATTTTTCATCAGTGTCCAGTTGTCGGGCCAGAACATCCCCATCTTTCCAGACTGTTTCATTCTACTGTAGTTGTAGAGGTAGTGGGTGACGGCTTTCTTCTGTTCTAGCAGGCGGGAGAACATGAGCAGGGTCGAATTCCAGCGAGTCGGGCTATCGCAAATGAGGCGTCTCACCGGCATGTTGTTTTTCCGCTGAATTTCCGCAAAGCGTGCCATGGCTGTGTAAGACCGCCTCAAATGCCCACAGACCTTCCTGGCCTGCTTCAGGACATCCGCTAAGCCAGGGTACTTTGCCACAAATCTTTGAACAACTAGATTCATGACATGTGCCATGCAGGGTATGTGTGTCAGCTTCCCCATATGCAAAGCGGCAAGCAGATTGCTGCCGTTGTCGCACACCACGTTGCCTATCTCCAGGTGGTGCGGGGTCAGCCACTCATCCACCTGTTTCTTAAGAGCAGCCAGGAGAGCTGCTCCAGTGTGACTCACCGCTTTGAGACAAGACATGTCTAAGATGGCGTGACACCATCGTACCTGGCATGCAGCATAGGCCCTGCGGAGCTGGGGCTGTGTAGCTGGAGAGGAGAACTGCCACTCAGCCAAGGAGGAGGAGGACAGCGAAGAGCATGTAGCAGGAGGAGAGGAGGTGGCAGGAGGCCTGCCTGCAAGCCGTGGAGGTGTCACAATTTGGTCCGCTGCGCCCTGCTTGCCATCGTTCACCACCAGGTTGACCCAATGGGCTGTGTACGTAATGTAGCGGCCCTGCCTGTGCTTGGCAGACCAGGCATCCGTGGTCAGGTGTACCCTTGATCCAACGCTCTTCGCAAGAGATGACACCACTTGCCTCTCAACTTCACGGTGCAGTTGGGGTATGGCCTTTCTCAAAAAATAAGTGCGGCCTGGCATCTTCCACTGCGGTGTTCCGATGGCCACAAATTTACGGAAGGCCTCAGAGTCCACCAGCCGGTATGGTAACAGCTGGCGAGCTAACAGTTCCGCCACGCCAGCTGTCAGACGCCGGGCAAGGGGGTGACTGGCCGAAATTGGCTTCTTCCGCTCAAACATTTCCTTCACGGACACCTGACTGCTGCTGTGGGCAGAGGAGCAGGAACCGCTCAAGGGCAGAGGCGGAGTGGAGGAGGGTGCCTGTGAAGGTGGAAGGGAGAAAGCGGCAGAAGCAGATGATGCACCTGAAGGAGGAAGAGGAGAAGGAGGGTGACTTTTCTTTTGTGTGCTGCTGCTGCTTTTGCTCAGGTGGCCATCCCATTGCTGTTTGTGCCTTTTCTCCAGGTGCCTTCGTAAGGCACTTGTCCCTACATGAGTGTTGGCCTTTCCACGGCTCAATTTTTGTTGGCAGAGCGAACAGATGGCTTTGCTCCGATCTGAGGCACACACATTAAAAAATTTCCACACCGCTGAGCCACCCTGGGATGTGGGCACTATGGGGACCTCAGCAGCTGATGCTGAAGGGCAAGTTGGCTGGCTGTACATAGGTGGCGATACATGGTGCCGGACACTGCCACCAGCTGTTTCTGACGAAGAGCTGCCCCAGCTTCTTTCAGCAACTTCTCTCCTCCTACTACTCTCTGACTCCCCCTCTGAACTGTCCCCCTCTTCATCTCCTCTATTGGGAACATACAGAGGATCCCTATCATCGTCATCATCGTAATCATCCTGCCCAGCTTCGCTTGCCTCAGACAAATCCAAACATGCACCATCAGTAGGTCCTTCATCCTCCTTACACGTTACATCCATAGTGTTGCCGCGTAACTCAGACATATGAGCTGGTGAAAATTCATCTGGCTGTAACAACAATGGCTGTGCATCAGTGATTTCAACACTAAATAATTCTTGCGAAGTGTCAAATGCAGCGGAAGTGGTGCTAGTAGTAGCGCTGGTGGCTGAGCAAGATTAGGTGTTCTGTGTCGCTAAATACTCAACCACGTCCTGACAATGTTGGGAGGTGATGGGACGTGCCTTCTTCCGAGCACTGTACTGTGAGCCAGGTCCACACGAAATTACATTTATACAACCTTGCGCAGGCCTGCCGGGTGGCATTCCTCTGGCTCTGGCACTACCTCTTCCTCTGCCTGTTTTGTCCATATCGGGTATGCACGGAGTGGTATATCACACTGCGTGCACTCACGTAGGTAGGTGGGTTCACTTAACTGCACAGGTATGCGCACTGATGCGGTGGGTTCACTGAACAGAACAGGTATACAGTGGCGGGTTCACAGAACAGGTATGCAGTGGCAGGTTCACTGAACAGAACAGGTATGCAGTGGCGGGTTCACAGAACAGGTCAGGTATACAGTGGCGGGTTCACAGAACAGGTATGCAGTGGCAGGTTCACTGAACAGAACAGGTATGCAGTGGCGGGTTCACTGAACACAACAGGTATGCAGTGGCGGGTTCACTGAACAGTACAGGTATGCAGTGGCGGGTTCACTGAACAGTACAGGTATACAGTGGCGGGTTCACTGAACACAACAGGTATGCAGTGGCAGGTTCACTGAACAGAACCGGTATACAGTAGCGGCTCCACTGAACAGAACAGGTATGCAGTGGCGGGTTCACTGAACAGTACAGGTATACAGTGGCGGGTTCACTGAACAGAACAGGCATACAGTAGCGGGTTCACTGAACAGAACAGGTATGCAGTGGCGGGTTCACTGAACAGTACAGGTATACAGTGGCGGGTTCACAGAAAAGGTATGCAGTGGCAGGTTCACTGAACAGAACAGGTATGCAGTGGCGGGTTCACTGAACAGGTATACAGTGGCGTGTTCACTGAACAGAACAGGTATACAGTGGCGGGTCCACTGAACAGAACAGGTATGCAGTGGCGGGTTCACAGAACAGGTATGCAGTGGCAGGTTCACTGAACACAACAGGTATGCAGTGGCGGGTTCACTGAACAGTACAGGTATACAGTGGCGGGTTCACAGAACAGGTATGCAGTGGCAGGTTCACTGAACAGAACAGGTATGCAGTGGCGGGTTCACTGAACAGGTATACAGTGGCGGGTTCACTAAACAGAACAGGTATACAGTGGCAGGTTCACTGAACACAACAGGTATGCAGTGGCGGGTTCACTGAACAGTACAGGTATACAGTGGCGGGTTCACAGAACAGGTATACAGTGGCAGGTTCACTGAACACAACAGGTATGCAGTGGCGGGTTCACTGAACAGTACAGGTATACAGTGGCGGGTTCACAGAACAGGTATGCAGTGCCAGGTTCACTGAACAGAACAGGTATGCAGTGGCAGGTTCACTGAACAGAACAGGTATGCAGTGGCGGGTTCACTGAACACAACAGGTATGCAGTGGCGGGTTCAAAGAACAGTACAGGTATGCAGTGGCGGGTTCACTGAACAGTACAGGTATACAGTGGCGGGTTCACTGAACACAACAGGTATGCAGTGGCGGGTTCACTGAACAGAAACGGTATACAGTAGCGGCTCCACTGAACAGAACAGGTATGCAGTGGCGGGTTCACTGAACAGTACAGGTATACAGTGGCGGGTTCACTGAACAGAACAGGTATACAGTAGCGGGTCCACTGAACAGAACAGGTATGCAGTGGCGGGTTCACTGAACAGTACAGGTATACAGTGGCGGGTTCACAGAACAGGTATGCAGTGGCAGGTTCACTGAACAGAACAGGTATGCAGTGGCGGGTTCACTGAACAGGTATACAGTGGCGTGTTCACTGAACAGAACAGGTATACAGTGGCGGGTCCACTGAACAGAACAGGTATGCAGTGGTGGGTTCACAGAACAGGTATGCAGTGGCAGGTTCACTGAACACAACAGGTATGCAGTGGTGGGTTCACTGAACAGGTTTACAGTGGCGGGTCCACTGAACAGAACAGGTATGCAGTGGCAGGTTCACTGAACACAACAGGTATGCAGTGGTGGGTTCACAGAACAGGTATGCAGTGGTGGGTTCACAGAACAGGTATGCAGTGGTGGGTTCACAGAACAGGTATGCAGTGGCAGGTTCACTGAACAGGTATGCAGTGGTGGGTTCACTGAACAGGTATGCAGTGGTGGGTTCACAGAACAGGTATGCAGTGTTGGGTTCACAGAACAGGTATGCAGTGGTGGGTTCACAGTACAGGTATGCAGTGGTGGGTTCACAGTACAGGTATGCAGTGGTGGGTTCACAGAACAGGTATGCAGTGTTGGGTTCACAGAACAGGTATGCAGTGGTGGGTTCACAGTACAGGTATGCAGTGGTGGGTTCACAGAACAGGTATGCAGTGTTGGGTTCACAGAACAGGTATGCAGCCAGGAACAAGCTAAGCCTAACTAATCTTTCCCTATGAGAGACAGTCTGCAGCAGCTTGCCCTACTCTCACTAATGCAGGCACACGAGTGACCGTAATGGCCGCCGCTGCCTGCCTTATATAAGGGGGGTGGGGCTCCAGGGGCTAGTGTAGCCTAACTGGCTACACTGGGCCTGCTGACTGTGATGTAGAGGGTCAAAGTTGACCCTCCATGTGCATTATGGGGCGAACCGAACTTCCGCAAAGGTTCGCCTGCGGGACGCGAACGCGAACCACGGAAGTTCGCATGGAACCGTTCGCAGGCGAACCGTTCGGCCCAACTCCCGTGAACCCGATCGAGCACGTCAGCCCAAGATTTACCAGCATGTCCGAAATTGGTTGCATCATTGATCAGGCATGCTCTTGGTGGCACCGATTTTCATCCGATTTGATAATAATTATTAAATTAGATGGCCCAACTATCATGCAGGTTGGAATGTGTGTACAATTCTTTTGAATGGGGACATGTTGAACATAATGCACAACCAACCGCACAACATGACCAACCGCACAACAGGTTGTTTACACGACAAGTACATACACACATGCCAACCAACTAAACAGCCAACTCACTTAAATACTATGCACACAAACTAAATGACAAACTGCACAGCAAGTCCCCATTCAAAAACAACAAAGTTGTTCAAAAGGCTTGTACACAAGTGGCCAACCTGTATGATCATTGGGTAGGTTTATCCATTGGATGGATCTGGCAAACAACCTGTTATTAGTTGGTCATCTGGTTGTTTGCCAGCCGTACACATGCCCAACTGTCTTCCAACAGACCAAGTTTAGAAGATAGTTGGGCAGATTGTTTGGATGTGTGTACTGGGGATGCACTACTGAATGTCACTGTCAGCAGCAGTTTGAAATGTAGTAGAGAGGACTTCGAGGCAAGACAATGCTTTATCTAGGAGCTGCAGATGTTTTGGTCATAACAACCTGAGATAAGGCTGTGCAGGCTGAGCCAGTGTAAGCCGAGTGTAACCAAGGTATATATATGCAGAACTGACAATCCCTTCATAAAAAAAACAAACCATACATTGTGTTTAACCAGCTTCCTCAAATACTCCAAAACTCAAACTCTCCCTTTTTTTAACAGGTAAATGATGTATATACTTTATGCAATACAATTCACTTAGTCTGCAGTGCAGTTAAGACATTTCAATATTCTTTGAAACAGGTTCACATCTGGTGACAAGTGGTGACATCACTTTGGAGCAGGTGGATACGATCTGGAAATGTTTCTAAAAGTCTTGAATTAATCAGTGACAAACAATAAATATAGTTTGGTCTAAGGTAAGATATAACACCAGTTTTATATATCCAGTCTCTCTCTCCTGCTCCTGTTCCATAAATGTAGCTGAGAAATAACACATTAATTGGAAGTCCAGAGAATAATTTTTTTATTTTTTTTGTTTGTTTTTTAAATGGTGGGAAAGATCAGGATTATGCCTGGCTTTTACTGCTGTCTGTGCCCCCTTTGGGAATATTTCTCTCTAATTTCTCTCCCTGAAACAGACTTGGAATTTTATGGAAATCTGTTACCGGCCTGACCAGTTGGGTGATTTTGTCCCAGCTCCGTGTAAAAGTTTGGAATTCACTGCACTTCTTGTCACAGTGACAGAACGTGAGGGAAAGTCTCCCTAGGGACAGCAATAAAAGACTTACAGAGGTCCTAGAGGACTATACCCATCATACAATGTTCCTGACAATTTTTCAGACGACTAGCAAATTTCTTTCTAGCAACTAGCAATAGTTTCCTCAATCTCGCAACGTGGGTACAAGTGAACGATGTTTACTGACATGCATCGATAATGACTGTCTCAGTGGATTGGATTTTTAAGATCCTTGACCACTCCACACAAAGTACCGCAATCTCTTGACTAGCCTTTGCACCCGTCGTGTGATGTTGTGTGTACCCGCCAGTTGGAAGACGGACCAGGGAAAGTCACAGGATCCACCTTCCTCTGTCAGGTGTTGAGTATTTAGCTTAACACTTCCTAGCTCTATTCACAAGATCAAGCACAAAAAGTTTTCCCTTGAACACTTATCTTACTATTTTGTACTCTTTCGTGCATGGGCATCCGCAGAAATTTTTCCAGGGGTGCAAAAAGGAGGGGGGTAAGTGATAAAATTGGGGTACGTTGTGCAGCACGCCAAAAAAATGGCTGTGGTCATGGACCAGAATGTGGTTGTGGTCACGGGTGGAGCCAAATTTACATGAACTTAGCAATGGTGGGACATTGGACTAGGACAGTGGTGGCGAAACTTTTGGAGGCTGAGTGCCCAAACTGCAACCCAAAAGTCACTTATCTATCGCAAAGTGCCAACACGGCAATTTAAACTAAATACAAACGTTTTAACTCAAACATGAACATTATGGAAAATCCAAGTTGAAAATAAACTGTGCAGATAAACAATTTCATCCATCCTACTCCTGAAAAATGCATTCATTTTGTTAGAACCTCCCAGTTTTAATTTTCTGTTTTATAAAGCTAAAAAAGTAGGTTTAATGCTAATGTCTCATATGATAATGATTTAGCTTTTCCCATAGTCTTGCAGTTAGCAATCATGTGACCCCCAACAAGACAAATTCAGCAATCATGAGGCCCCCAACAAGACAAATTCAGCAATCATGAGGCCCCCAACAAGACCCCCCAGTTTAGGTAGTGACAGGAGCCCACCAGTTCAGGTAGTGACAGGGACCCCCCCAGTTTAGGCAGGGCGGTAGGGACAGTGGCGGGGAAGGGGGGACGTCTCCCCCCTCTTCCCTCACCTTGGGGCTCACCCTTCCTCGGTCCCACCTCCATAATTGAGCGACTGGCAGGTGGCAGCAGGTGGAAGTAGAGCAGAACACTTCATCTATTCCCTGCACGAGAGGGAGATCTGTGCGTCGCTGGTTTGACGTCACTGACTAGACCAGACCAGCTGCACACAGAATCTTCCTCACGTGCAGAGAATAGAGGAAGTGTTCCGCTCTGCTGCTGCCTGCCGCTGAATTAAGGAGGGGGGAGCGAGTAAGGGGGAGCCCCCAAGTTCAGGTAGTGACAGGGACCCCACAATTTAGGTAGTGACAGGAGCCCCCCAGTTCAGGTAGTGACAGGGACCCTCCAGTTCAGGTAGTGATGGGAGCCCCCCAGTTTAGGTAGGGACAGGAGCCTCCCAGTTCAGGTAGTGACAGGGACCCTACAGTTCAGGTAGTGACAGGGACCCCACAGTTCAGGTAGTGACAGGGACCCCCCCAGTTTAGGTAATGACAGGGACCCCCCAGTTTAGGTAGTGACAGGAGCCCCCCAGTTCAGGTAGTGACAGGAGCCCCACAGTTTAGGTAGTGACAGGAGCCCCCCAGTTCAGGTAGTGACAGGAATCCCACAGTTTAGGTAGTGACAGGAGCCCACCAGTTCAGGTAGAGACAGGGACCCCCACAGTTCAGGTAGTGACAGGGACCCCCCCAGTTTAGGTAGTGACAGGGACCCCCCCAGTTCAGGTAGTGACGGACCACCCCAGTTTAGGTAGTGACAGGAGCCCCCCAGTTCAGGTAGTGACAGGGACCCCACAGTTTAGGTAGTGACAGGAGCCCCACAGTTCAGGTAGTGACAGGGACCCCACAGTTTAGGTAGTAACAGGAGCCCACCAGTTCAGGTAGTGACAGGGACCCCCCCCCCCCAGTTCAGGTAGTGACAGGGACCCCCCCCCCACCCAGTTTAGGTAGTGACAGGAGCCCACCAGTTCAGGTAGTGAAAGGGACCCCACAGTTTAGGTAGTGACAGGAACCCCACAGTTTAGGTAGTGACAGGAGCCACCCAGTTCAGGTAGTGACAGGGACCCTACAGTTCAGGTAGTGACAGGAGCCCCCCAGTTTAGGTAGTGACAGGAGCCCCCCAGTTCAGGTAGTGACAGGAGCCCCCCAGTTCAGGTTGTGACAGGAGACCCCCAGTTCAGGTAGTGACAGGAGACCCCCAGTTCAGGTAGTGACAGGGACCCCCCGCCCAGTTCAGGTAGTGACAGGGACCCCACAGTTTAGGTAGTGACAGGAGCCCACCAGTTCAGGTAGTGACAGGGACCCCACAGTTCAGGTAGTGACAGGGACCCCCCCAGTTTAGGAAGTGACAGGAGCCCCCCAGTTCAGGTAGTGACAGGGTCTCCACAGTTCAGGTAGTGACAGGAGCCCCCCAGTTTAGGTAGTGACAGGAGCCCACCAGTTTAGGTAGTGACAGGAGCCCCCCAGTTCAGGTAGTGACAGGGACCCCACAGTTTAGGTAGTGACAGGAACCCCCCAGTTCAGGTAGTGACAGGAGACCCTCAGTTCAGGTAGTGACAGGGACCCCCACAGTTCATGTAGTGACAGGGACCCCCCCAGTTCAGGTAGTGACAGGGACCACCCCAGTTTAGGTAGTGACAGAAGCCCCCCAGTTCAGGTAGTGACAGGGACCCCACAGTTTAGGTAGGGACAGGAGCCCCCCAGTTCAGGTAGTGACAGGGACCCCACAGTTCAGGTAGTGACAGGGACCCCCCCCCCCCCAGTTCAGGTAGTGACAGGGACACCCCAGTTTTTTTTTTGAAGTCAAAATGTATTGTTTTATGCAGAAAGAGAAGAACAACAGCAGGTGGAACCCAGTTACAACCTTCTGGGTCCAGCCTGAGAGGAACAAAACATAACATAACATCAACTAAAGCTTAACAACTAGTGAGCTGTCGACGGGTGTGGTCCTCACCCTAAGTAAAAAAGTACTCTTAATTTAGTGGAATATGTAATATTAACATCCACTTAGTCAAGTGAGATATTGTAGTGTTTAAGCCACCTTGCCCAGACCTTATCAAACTTTTTAGGTATTTTCCTTTGTTCGTATACTTCTTTCAATATCTGGAGTTCTTTTCTAATAAGGGTTTCCCAGTCCTGTATCCCAGGTGGGACGCCTTGATTCCATTTAAGTGTAATTTATAGCCTTTATTGCATAAAAAGCTAGATTTCTGAACAATAACCTTCCGTTTTAATTGTGTCATTAATAACAACTTATAGATAATGCCTAGTAGCATTCGGTATTGTATGCAAAGGGAACATTTTTTGCGCTATGGAGTGTACTTGAGCCCAGAAGGATAGCAACCGAGGACAACGCCATAGCATATGGAAAAAATCCGCCCCCTCCTGGCTACATCTAGGACAAGCAGAAGGGTTCTCATTTTTAATTCTATGCATTCGGATGGGAGAGTAATACGCCCTATGAATTATTTTAAGCATTATAAATTTATCCCTGGCTGAGATTCTCACCTTAATTGAGAAAGTTAGAGCTTCCTCCCAATCCTCCTGATCGAGGTCTGCGTCAAGTGTTTGCCATTCGGAGAGCAGTTTGTCCATTTTAGGGGAGGATTGCAGTTTAAGAAGCCCTTAGGGCAGATATAGGGCAGATAACGCCTTGGGCAAATCCCCGGTGGCTGCTGTCAATTCCATTTGCGTGGATTCTAGCTTAACAGATGTCATGACTCCTCCAAATTGGGCAGAAAAAGCATGCCGAATCTGGAGGAATCTAAAGAAACCCCTATTAGTGATACCGTATAGCTCTTTCATTTGGTCAAATATTATCAAGAGACCCTCCCTGATCAAATCACGGAGTCTGGTAATCCCCAATCCAACCCAGAATCCAGGGTCAGGGACAGTGAGGAAGTGCGGGAGTGCCTTATTGTTCCAGATTGGAGTAAATGGTGAGTATTGTAGTACTAAGGATTGGGATTTTTGAGCCGTCTCCCATACGTGAATGACTGTTTTCATTGGGCTAGTAAGCTTGGGAGAGCAGTTCCGGCCCCGGAAGGGAAGACTGGCCAAGGCATTTGAGGAGCCCATTATTGCGGCTTCAACTCTGTTAGATGGATTCTCTTTGGATTGGGAAAACCACCACCTCGAGGCTACCAACACTGCTACCCAATAATATAATTTGAAGTTAGGTAAAGCTATCCCTCCTTCATCTTTTGGTAGCTGGAGTGTCTGTAGTGCGATTCTAGCATTTTTGGAGTTCCATAAACAAGAGGATATATATGAATCTATTACTTTGAAAACCGAGCTAGGGATTACTACTGGGGTATTACGAAAGTAATAATTACATTTTGGAAGAGGATTAATTTTGACCGCATTGGCCTTTCCAATGAGCGTTAATGGTAGGCCCTGCCAGGCCTTGCATTTAGTTTTAAGATTCTCTAGTGCCGGGAGTATATTTAGTTTTATGTAATCTTTTAGGTCTGTTGTGAATCTTATTCCAAGGTATTTAATCTCCTTTGCGCAAATTAGAGAGCTCAGTGGCCCATCCAGTGGTGGGATGGGGTCCAAAGGTAGTATAACCGATTTACTCCAGTTAATTTTTAACCCGGAATATTTTCCAAAGGTGTTTATGGTGTTTAGAGACTCCAACAGGGAGGGACCCGGGTCCTCCAGGTACAGAAGGATGTCATCAGCATACAGTGATATAATTTCGGTTATATCCCCTACCCTTAGTCCTTTAATTCCTGCATTATTTCGTATAGTTATTGCCAGGGGCTCTATGGCCAACGCAAATAATGACGGAGATAAGGGGCAACCTTGACGAGTGCCCCTCCCCAGAGTGAAGGGCGCGGAAATGTAGTTCCCTGTTTTGATCTTGGCTATAAGTTTCTCATATAGTGCTTGCATCCAGGTGATAAATTTGGGCCCAAATCCAAACCTATGGAGCACCTCCCACAAATATACCCACTCTACGGAGTCAAAGGCCTTCTCTGCGTCGAGAGAGGCCACCACTCTTGATCCCATGTTGTCAGGGACAGATCTAGGGGGGGGGGGGGGGGGGGGCAAGCGGGTATCTTGCCCCAGGTGCAGTTTGTTGAATTCTTAAAAAAGCGGCAAAATGAATGCCAGTTTAGGCGCCAAAACCTGACCTTTAGGTGCTAAAACCTGACCTTGCCCCAGGCGCAACTTGGTCTTGATCCGTCCCTGCATGTTGTCATGTTTTATTGCCAGATTAGTAGTAAGTCTTCTGATATTTATATCAGTGCCCTTCTCAGGAATAAAGCCTGATTGATCAGGGTTAATTAATTTATTTATTACATTGTTCCCTCTGAAGGAAAGAATTTTTGCTAAAATTTTATAATCCTGGTTAAGGAGAGAAATTGGACGATAGGAGGAGCACTCGTCAAGGCTTTTACCCGGCTTGGGGATAACCACTATTAGGGCCTCTGCCATGGATTTAGGAAGTTTGATAGCGATTGGCTATATTTCCGGTAGAAGTCAATAGGGAGACCATCTGTACCTGGGGACTTATTGGACGAGATCGTACTCATAGCCATCTCTAGTTCCTCCCTGGTAATGTCTCTTTCGAGCAGTTCTTTATCAGCACCACTCAGGTATGGGAAAGTTATAGTATCTAAATAGGAATGTAGTTGGTCTAGCGAGTAGTCAATCTTGGTACTGTAAAGTTGGGAGTAGTAATATTGAAAAACTTGGTTAATTTGTCTAGCGGTGTGGACTAGTTCATGTTGATGATCTCTAATTGAGGAGATGTGGTAGACCTGCCTTTCCTTCCCTATTAAGTGGGCTAGTAGTTTCCCTGTATTATCCCCTTGTTCGTAAATTCTGACTTTTTGAATCTGGCCTATTCTGGACGTGACTTTTAACTGCTTGCTGGCTAAAGTCGTAAATGCTGCCTTCCATGCAGAATAGTTCTCTGCTGTTTTATTTATGATATATTTATTTTCAGCTCTATTTGCTTTGTTTTCTGCGTTTGTCAGCAGCATTCTGTGTAGTTGTCTAGCTGTAACAATTGCGGAAGTGTAAGCTCCTCTCACTACCGCTTTACACGCGTCCCATACAATTTCAGGAGAGGCCGTTCCCGCATTTTCTGCCCAGAAATGAGTTAAGGATGCTTTAGTTTCAGCCTGCACATTTATATCTTCTAGCCAACCTGGGGATAATCTCCAGATCGGTCTAGTTTTCGGGCCTTCAAAGTTTAGTGTTAGCTCTAAGGGTGCGTGATCAGAAATACCTCGGGGGAGAAGTCTGATGTCAGTAGCAAAAGAGGCTAAATCTGAGCTAGCCAAAAATAAGTCTATACGCGAGAGGGATTGATAGGTGGACGAGTGGCAGGTGAAGCCCGGTGTATCAGGGTGCCGCAAAGGCCATATGTCCACTAGATTGTAGGAGTCCGTCCAGCGTTGAAATATTAAATTGTCTTTAGGGGATGGAGTTAATCTATCTTTGGATGGCGAGAGAACCATGTTGAAGTCACCTGCAATTAGTGTTTTTGCTGCTGGCCATTGTGCAACTGCCGCCATAACCTCATTTAGTATTGTAATATCCGCAGGGGGCGGTATATAAAGTGCTATCAGGATAATCAGTTCATCAGAGATCTTGGCATGCAAGGCAATATATTTACCTTGATTGTCTAGTTTAAGGTGAAGTAATTGAAAAGGGGTTTTTTTGTGTACCAAGATTGACACTCCCCTAGCATAATTCGAATGCGTAGCGTGGTAGTATGCAGCTACCCATGGCTTTTTTAGGGCTATTATCTTACTGCCAGTAAGATGCGTTTCCACTAAAATGCATATATCAGGTTTATAATCCTTTAGGTAATTAAAGACAAGCGACCTTTTGAGTTTAGCATTAAGGCCCCTTACATTCCATAGAATACACTTTAACACTGACATTGAAATCTTATCTTACAATAAAAACAGTGAATGCATTACCATTTTAAATTTACAGTTCTTCCACCTTCTAATAACACTCCTAAGGCGAGAAAAACATAGACCACAGCCACCGACAGCTCCAGAACCACATAAACTAGATAACATTTTAATCCTCATTAAACCCCTAACCCACCCTGCTACTCTATACAACAGGTACGGCAGCTTATCCCCTCAACTTAACCTCTCGTGGTCCTACCCAGGGAGGTCTTAAAACATAGGCACTTGCACTGTTTGCGTGAGCCTAAAAACGGGGTAAGTGGCAGCGGGAGACGAGGGTCCGCTACCCAGCAACTCCCAGCAAGCTGGGGGACAGTATTGCTTATGAGCTTGAGTTATGCGGCTATAGTTTAGTCGTGCAGATATAAACTGCCAAAATGGCATGTCAAACTAGTGTTGATAAGGATGTAGGGAGGTCAGAAGGGGTAGTGAGGGGGGGGGGGGGGGGAATGGAAGGAGGGAAGGGAGTAGGGAATAGGGAGGGGGGGGGAAGAGGGGGTGGGGACCTCCTCAATGCTTAACAGATCCATTTGGCGTTGATTATGCATTAATACACATTCTGCAATGCTTGATATACAGTACAGAGATTATATTAAACCATTGGCCTTTTTGCTGTTAGTAGAAGTGACAGTTCGGTATTTAAACGGTCAGAGACTGTGGTTTATTTATAAGTACATAGCTCCATTTTGTATTGTCATCTTCATCCAAGGACTTATCAGAGTTTACATTTATTTATGCAATGTGAATTGGTAATTCCAGGCTGTTGTGAAAAACAGCGTAGTATTAAGGCAAAAATAGTTCCTGAGCCTTTTTCTAGGTACAAAAGTCCTCGGTTCTCGGCCGTTAGTATACACAAAATCTTTTTTTTATACCTCCTGACAAGATGACATACCATTGCCAGCGGGTTATCTGTTCAGTTATTAAGTAAGCAAAAACTCACAGTGTCCTAATTTAGTATATCCCTTACCATGAGCAGAAGTGGATCAGAGCGGAATAAATGTCTGTGTACATGGTGTCATATTACCTGAGGTGGTTAACCCTTTTGGTGGCATGTTATCATACCTGTCCATTAGGGATCAGTTTCATCATGGTGTTTTGAGTCTAGTGGGCAGTAAAACGTACACACCGATCAATCATCACTTACTTCTCCCTTCTGCAGAGGTTAGATAAAGAATATTAGGTAGGATTCACTTCAGAGAGAGACTCCATCCAAGTCGCAACTTCTGACGGGGTGTCAAAGATCCTAACGGTTTCTCCGTCCTGGATGCGCAGTTTGGCTGGAAATAGCATAGAGTAGGTTATTTGTCGTTCTCTTAGCTTAGTTTTGACCTGCTGAAACGATTTCCGTTGCTTTTGGGTTTCAGCAGTATAGTCTGGAAAGATCATAAGCTTATTTCCATTATGAAAGACTTCGCCCTCCTTCCTCATGGCAGCCAAAATGGCGTCGCGATCTTTATAGTTTAACAGTTTGAAAATGACCGGTCTAGGAGGTGCTCCCGGAGGGCCTCTTCGCTGGAATTCTATGCGCTCTTTCAATTACGAACACATTGGAGAACGTGTTTTCAGGGAGCAGCTGTTTGAGTAAGTTCTCCATAAACGCAGATACATTTGTGTCTTCAGAGCCCTCAGGGAGGCCCAACAACCTCAGATTATTCCGGCGGTTCCTGTTTTCCGCATCTACCGCTCGAGTCTCTAGCTGAGTGAGCCTTTTCTGCATACCTGGAATCACTACTCTGTGATTTTGCAGTGTATCTTCGTTGTCAGAAGTGCGGCGCTCTAACTTGGCTGTTCTGCTTCTGAGATTTCCAAGGTCCTGTCTAAGCAAGCTCAGGCTGGCTTCCATGTGGTCTATTTTTAGTGTCAATGTCGTTTGACACATTCGTATAGCCTCTAACAGCTCTGCGGAGTTGGGAAGGGAGTTGCCGCCATTACTCCCCTGCTGGTCCGTATCGCCTCCCTCCTTGTTGTGTTTCCCACGGCCGGTAGTACGCTGCTGGACCGTAGTGTTAGGGGGGTTTTCTGTCCCACCCTGTTCTTCCCCGGGGTCTTTATTGTTCTTAATTTTGGGGGGCATCGTTGGATATGGAGCGGAGCGATGTAGCACCTTAGGCGTGCATAGCGGGCCTCCGCAGTGATCCCAGTCTGAGGCCGCTGGGTCGGGGTCGGCTCTGTCTGCCGGTTCTTCCCTTGGGGGATCACTCCACAACTCCAGCTTGTTCCCGGTAAGCTTCTGCTGCCAGTTGGGCTGTTCTGGTGTGATATTGCAGCTCTGGTGATCTGTAGAGAGAAGCTGGGTAGCGGAGCTTTGATAAAGACGTCCGTCTAACCCGCCATCTTGGTCACGCCCCCAGGGACACCCAAGTTTAGGTAGTGACAGGAGCCCACCAGTTCAGATATTGACAGGAGCCCCCTAGTTCGGGTAGTGACAGGGTCCCCCCAGTTCAGGTAGTGACAGGGACCCCACAGTTTAGGTAGTGACAGGAGCCCACCAGTTCAGGTAGTGACAGGGACCCCCCCCCCCCCAGATCAGGTAGTGACAGGGACCCCACAGTTTAGGTAGTGATAGGAGCCCACCAGTTCAGGTAGTGACAGGGACCCCACAGATCAGGTAGTGACAGGGACCCCCCCAGTTTAGGAAGTGCCAGGAGCCCCCCAGTTCAGGTAGTGACAGGGTCTCCACAGTTCAGGTAGTGACAGGAGCCCCCCAGTTTAGGTAGTGACAGGAGCTCACCAGTTTAGGTAGTGACAGGAGCCCCCTAATTCAGGTAGTGACAGGGACCCCACAGTTTAGGTAGTGACAGGAGCCCCCCAGTTCAGGTAGTGACAGGAGACCCCCAATTCAGGTAGTGACAGGGACCCCCACAGTTCAGGTAGTGACAGGGACCGCCCCAGTTTAGGTAGTGACAGGAGCCCCCCAGTTCAGGTAATGACAGGGACCCCACAGTTTAGGTAGTGACAGGAGCCCCCCAGTTCAGGTAGTGACAGGGACCCCACAGTTTAGGTTGTGACAGGAGCCCACCAGTTCAGATATTGACAGGGACCCCATAGTTCAGGTAGTGACAGGACCTCCCCCAGTTTAGGTAGTGACAGGAGCCCCCCCCCCCCCCAGTTCAGGTAGTGACAGGGTCCCCCCAGTTCAGGTAGTGACAGGGACCCCCCCAGTTTAGGTAGTGACACGAGCCCCCCAGTTCAGGTAGTGACAGGGTCCCCCCAGTCCAGGTAGTGACAGGGACCCCCCCAGTTCAGGTAGTGACAGGGACCCCCCCAGTTCAGGTAGTGACAGGGACTCCCCCAGTTTATGTAGTGACAGGAGCCCACCAGTTCAGTTAGTGACACGGACTCCACAGTTTAGGTAGTGACAGAAGCCCTCCAGTTCAGGTAGTGACAGGGACCCCCCCCCCCAGTTCAGGTAGTGACAGGGACACCCCAGTTTAGGTAGTGACAGGAGCCCACCAGTTCAGATATTGACAGGGACCCCATAGTTCAGGTAGTGACAGGACCTCCCCCAGTTTAGGTAGTGACAGGAGCCCCCCAGTTCAGGTAGTGACAGGGTCCCCACAGTTCAGGTAGTGACAGGGTCCCCCCAGTTCAGGTAGTGACAGGGACCCCCCAGTTCAGGTAGTGACAGGGACCCCACAGTTTAGGTAGGGACCCCATAGTTCAGGTAGTGACAGGACCTCCCCCAGTTTAGGTAGTGACAGGAGCCCCCCAGTTCAGGTAGTGACAGGGACCCCCCCAGTTCAGGTAGTGACAGGGACTCCGTCAGTTTATGTAGTTACAGGAGCCCACCAGTTCAGTTAGTGACACGGACTCCACAGTTTAGGTAGTGACAGAAGCCCCCCAGTTCAGGTAGTGACAGGGACCCCACAGTTCAGGTAGTGACAGGGACCCCTTAGTTTAGGTAGTGACAGGAGCCCACCAGTTCAGGTAGTGACAGGTACCCCCACAGTTCAGGTAGTGACAGGGACCCCCCAGTTTAGGTAGTGATAGGAGCCCACCAATTCAGGTAGTGACAGGGACCCCCCAGTTCAGGTAGTGACAGGAGCCCCCCAGTTCAGGTAGTGACAGGGACCCCCCCAGTTCAGGTAGTGACAGGGACCCCCCCCCCCAGTTCCGGTAGTGACAGGGACCGCCCCAGTTTAGGTAGTGACAGGAGCCCACCAGTTCAGGTAGTGACAGGGACCCCACAGTTTAGATAGTGACAGGAGCCCCCAGTGCAAGTAGTGACAGGGACCCCACACTGACCTGGAGTCCCGCCTCCTGAGCCTCTTTAACCCCTTGTCCCCAAGGAAGCTGGGATAGCCAGAATGTGGAGCCCCGGCCACGTGGGGCTTCGCACACTGAGCTATACTAGCCCATATGGTCCATGGTATAAGGGGCTCCGGGGGAGAGGGGAAGCCAAGCCTTCTCCTCTCCCTGGAGCCTATGGACAAGGGGTTCTTACCCACCTTCGATCCCCCAGGAGGAGGTGGGTGTCGACAATGCCCTGAGTGGGTTCATGGTGGCATCTGGGAGTCCCCTTTACGAAGGGGACCCCCAGATGCTCACCCCCCTCCCAAGAGAAATGAGTATAAGGGGTAAAAAGTACCCCTTACCAATTTCCACAAGGGAAATAAAATGAAATAAGGACCATTATCGCAAAATTTCTAAAAAATAAAACTAAAAAAGGTTTACACTGGAAAGAATGCTAGTAAGAGGGATAGTGAAGGGTTAAGAATGAGTTAAAAAAAATAAATCACACTGCTGTTTACACATTCACAACAGCGTAAATGTGAGAGCTCTTTACAGACGGACATCTCGTTTCTGCCTGGCTAAGATCACAGGAGGACACAGTTTTACTGCTAGTTGAAATGTCAGTAGCAGCCCACAGTACAGTCTAATAATCTTAGCCCCCCCCAAAAAAAAATCCTTTTTTGTTTTATTTATTAGAAATTTCGCGACAGTGGTCCTTTAAAAAAATGTTCCCACGCCAATATCCTCGGAAATGTCCCACGCTAATATCCTCTAATCTTGCGAGCTTGATTGTAGGAGAAGATCAAAGACGCGTACCCGCTGCCACACATCGGCGCTCCTGCTAACTCTAGCTTTACTCTGTATAGCAAGAGCACTGAAGCATCTTTAAATTGTGGCTCCAATGCACCCCATAGATCTAGTAACAGACCAAAGGGGGTCAGAAGGATTCTAGCATGTAAGGGGGCTTTGCTATTAACCGCTAAAGTCGACGGCCATTCGCCTGCCATTGAAGTCTATGGAGCCCGTTGCAAATAGCAGTTTTGTAAATTTTTGTGGAAATTTGCGTTCGAAGTTCACGAATTGAAAATTTGATGTTCGGGCCATCACTACATCTGAAGTCCCACCGCTTAGTTTATCTAAACCTATTAAAGGAACACTATCGCAAAAAGCTGTAAAATGTTAAATACGTGTAAACATATACAAATAAGAAGTATGTTTCTTCAAGAGTAAAATTAGCCATTAGGTTACATTTTCACGTTTACGCTTTCAAGATTGTTAATGTAAATAGGCGAAGATTTTTGCGTTTTCACCAGATGTTTGCCGACTTTCGTGTTTAATAGCAAAACCCCCTTACCAGCTAGAATCACTAAATTTGCAGGGTGGGTACAAGAGGAATTTTTTTCTCTAAAGGACCTTATAGTTTTTGAGAAAATCGACTTTAAAGTTTTATAGGAAAAAAAGTATACATTTAAATGCGGTAAATGACAGATAATGTAATACACACCTAACGGTAGTGTAAGTTTGCATATATCAAAAGAAAGAGCAATGAATTTAATGAGCCACAACCCTCTGGCCAGGGATCACTATACAGCCGCAATATGCTGTATAAAGATTGCTGGCACCTTTTCCTATTTTTTAAAACTTTTTTTGTGTGTTCAGTGGGCAGGAAATTTTAAAAAGAAAACAATGTGGGGTCCCCCTCCTGAGCCTTTTTTCAACCCCTTGTCCCCATGCAGGCTGGGATAGCCAGAATGTGGAGCCCCAGCTGAGTGGGGGTTCGCACCCTGAGCTACACCAGCCTGCATGGTGCATGGTATTGGGTGACTCCGGGGAAGAGCGCCAGCCAAATTTTCCCTTCCCCTCCGGAGCCCTTGTCCATTCCATGGATAAGGGCTCTTCCCCACCCCCGGTACCCCTGGAGGAGGTGGGGTCACCGACTCCCAGGGGGTTCATGGTGGCATCTGGAAAAAAATCCTTTATTAATCTTAATTAACCGGAAATACTTACCTGTACCTTAAAAAAATGTTCCCACACCAATATACACGCCAATAGGTCCCACCCTGGAGCACCTATAGCACCCATATACTAAGTATAGCAGAGCTCAAAGCATCCTTGAATTTGGCTCCAAGGCTCCCCATTGGTCTATGTACAGACCAATGGGGAGCCTTGGAGCCAAATTCAAAGATGCTTTAGCTCTGCTATACTAAGTATTGCAGAGCTGCGTCTCACTCTCTGTCCTCCGCGGCTCCCGACTCTGCTCTCCTCCCCGCCCACTGCACCTACAGCGCCCACCTATGCTGTCACCCTGGAGCACCCATAGCACATCAGGGTGCTATGGGTGCTCCGGGGTGGGACCTATTGGCGTGTATATTGGTGTGGGAACATTTTTTTAAAGTTTCAGGTAAGTAGTCCTGGTTAATTAAGGTTAATAAAGGACTTTTTTCATCGTTGTGTTTTTTTGAAATGGGTAAGGGGTACTTTGTACCCCTATACTCATTTCTCCTGGGGGGCGGGCATCTGGGGGTCCCCCAGAGAGTTGGCAACCCCCACCTCCGGTGCCCTATGGATTGGACAAGGGCTCCAGGGTGGAAGAAAAGGCTTGGCCTCCCCTCTCTCCCAGAGTCCCCCAATACCATGGACTATGCAGGCTGGTTTAGCTCAGGGTGTGAAGCCCCACTTGGCCGGGGCTCCGAATTCTGGCTATCCCAGCCTGCATGGGGGACAAGGGGTTAAAAAGGCTCGGGAGGGGGGACCCCACGTCCTTTATTTTTTTTAAATTTCCCACCCTCTGAACATAAAAAAAAAGTAAAAAAAATATTGCGGCTGTATAGCGATTCCTGGCCAAAGCGTTGCGGCTCCAGAGGGGTTTTCAGGGAAGCCCCTCTAGAGCCGTAACTGCATACATACCCCCTGGAAACCCCGTCATGAAATTCATTGCTCTTTCTTTTGATATATGTAAATTTACACTACCGTTAGGATTGCTACATTATCTGTCATTTACGTCTTTAAATGTATACTTTTCCTCTTGTAATTTTAAATCGATTTTCTCCAAAACTATAAATAGAGATAGCTCAAACCTCAGATTTTGGGTTCGAGGACCGGGAACGCGAACTTTCGCAAAAGTCCGCGAACCGGTGAACTCTGGCGAACCGCAATAGACTTCAATAGGCAGGCGAACTTTAAAAACTACAAATACTGTTTCTGGCCACAAAAGTGATAGAAAAGATGTTTCAAGGGGTCTAACACCTGTAGGCAGGGGTGCAGTTAAGTTTTTTGTGGCCCCAAGCGGACTGTAGGAAGAGGCCCTATCCTGTGGCAAAAAATGGGTGTGGCTATCCCGCGTAAGTGGGCGTGGCCATGGCATGTGGGTGGAGCGGGAGGGCGGATTGAGGCGGGGTTGTTTGCGGGGAAAAATTGATGTGGGAGTGATTGGGCGTGGCCATGACATTTTATAGGCGGAGCTTAACCATAGCACAGCAAATATAGCCAACTATGACCATTAAATAATAAATGCAGCAACAGTTACCCCAGACACCAGAAAATAAAAACGTAATTTGTGCAACATTTCAGCAGAAAACAAACGCAATTTGGCCCACATTTCAGCAGAAATCAAACGCAATTTGGGCCACATTTCAGCAGAAATCAAACGCAATTTGGGCACATTTTCAGCAGAAATCAAATGCAATTTGTGCAACATTTCAACAGAAAACAAACGGAATTTGGGCCACATTTCAGCAGAAATCAAACGCAATTTGGCCCACATTTAAGCAGAAATCAAACGCAATTTGGCCCACATTTCAGCAGAAATCAAACACAATTTGGCCCACATTTCAGCAGAAATCAAACGCAATTTGGGCCACATTTCAGCAGAAATCAAAAGCAATTAGGGCACATTTTCAGCAGAAATCAAACGCAATTAGGGCACATTTTCAGCAGAAATCAAAAGCAATTTGGGCCACATTTCAGCAGAAATCAAACGCAATTAGGGCACATTTTCAGCAGAAATCAAACGCAATTTGGGCACATTTTCAGCAGAAATCAAACGCAATTAGGGCACATTTTCAGCAGAAATCAAACGCAATTAGGGCACAGTTTAGCAGAAATCAAACGCAATTAGGGCACATTTTCAGCAGAAATCAAACCCAATTAGTGCACATTTTCAGCAGAAATCAAATGCAATTAGGGCACATTTTCAGCAGAAATCAAATGCAATTTGGGCACATTTTCAGCAGAAATCAAACGCAATTAGAGCACATTTTCAGCAGAAATCAAACGCAATTAGGGCACAGTTTCGCAGAAATCAAACGCAATTTGGGCACATTTTCAGCAGAAATCAAACGCAATTAGGGCACATTTTAAGCAGAAATCAAACGCAATTTGGGCACATTTTCAGCAGATATCAAACGCAATTAGGGCACATTTTCAGCAGAAATCAAAAGCAATTTGGGCCACATTTCAGCAGAAACAAACGCAATTTGGGCACATTTTCAGCAGATATCAAATGGAATCAGGTCACATTTTCAGCAGAAATCAAACGCAATTAGGGCACATTTTCAGCAGAAATCGAACGCAATTAGGGCACATTTTCAGCATATATCAAACGCAATTTGGGCACAGTTCAGCAGAAATCAAATGCAATTAGGGCACATTTTCAGCAGATATCAAACGCAATTAGGGCACATTTTCAGCAGATATCAAACGCAATTAGGGCTGCAAAAAGAAAAGAATTTACTCACCTGGCACTGGCAGAAGTCTTCTCTCCCCGTCTCCCGGCTGGCTCCTCAGGCGTGCAGTTCCCACGGAGCTCCCTCCCTCCTCCAGTCTCCCGCGCTGATTGAATGCAGGGCTACGGGAAGATGGCCACCCGAAGCCCTGTACTGGAGTCATAAATAGTCTCCAGAGCAGGGCTTCGGCGGCGGCCATCTTCCCGTAGCCCTGCTCTGCTCTGCCAGCCCCGCGGGGCTGTGGGAAAACAGTAACGTCACGCCGACGTCGCGGAGCCGCCGCCTCTTAGACGAGCGCATCTACCAATCAGAACGAGGGATTTACGAAGCTATAGTTTTCTCCGTGTCCCCTGTAACGGAGACACAGCAACTTGCAGTTAATGAATGTGGACCCCCTGGAGCATCCAGAGAGCGTGTTTCTCGCCCTCTAACAGGTATTTTACCTGCTCTTTTTGGTTGTATTGTGGCCAATGGTGGTTATGTACAATTGGCCAGCCATCTTGACGGACACTTGCATGGCCCAATAGGATGGGACCACAGCACGAAGTAAGGGGGCGGTTTCAAGAACCGCCCTACCCAGGATCCTCTGGGTGCTGGATCACAGTATAAAAGGAGGGGCTGGACGCTCACTTTTCAGCAGGCTGCTGTTAGTGGCCGTCACTCTGCTAATTTTCTTTGCTAACCTTTGTAAATATGTGATTTATTAATGTATTTATTTTGTTAGGCACAGTCACTCTCTCACTAATATACACTCCTGACGAAGTTTCCAGTTGAGGAAATGAAACATGTTGAGTTGGTGTAGGGTTTTATTAAATACAGTGTGAACTTGGAGGATGGTCTTCTGACCTCTGACTTATACCTCCAGTCTGACTTTTTTCACAATTTACTACAATGGGCAGCAAAACTGTTCTTTTTTAATGCAAATTTGATTAAAAGTTAAATTTTACTACTTTTCTATTTAGGGTATATTTGAATGTTGTGTAGCCGCCGAGGCCCCTAAGACCTTGAGGCTCCAAGCGGCCACTTGGTTTGCTTGGTGCCTCGCGGCGCCCCTGCCTGTAGGGAGGCATGGCGGAATGGGATACGCGCCAAAAGTCCCTGGGAAAATTACGGATTGGACGCAGAGCAGGGTTATAATCCATAAAGAGCAGAAATCACATTGCATTGCTAAATTGTAGGCATAAAGTGCTTGAAAACCTCTTGCGTGTGTAGACATGGATCAGGTAATGTAAGCAGTGTGCTGCTTCACACTGACAGACCAAACTCACTGTTTAAAGCAGCGCCACAAAGTGTTGTCATTAGTTGACACTCCCAGGACATACACTGTCAGTCATCTCGGCGGCAATGTTTGTGTAGTGATGGCCCTCCAGAAGTACTACAAGGTAAATCATGCGCTGTTCCCGGTCAGACAGTGACAGGCTTAAATAGTGGCCAGCATAAATTCATTCTGATGACCCGCTGCTACTTAGTAGCATTTTGGCTTCTACATCAGGATAGTATGGATGGATGAATGGAAGCTGTACCTTATGGCATTTCTCTCCACTAGTTCCACTAGGTACCCGTTGCTACTTGTTAGTAGCCTTTCAGCTACCACACCAAGATATTATGGATGGATGGAAGCTGTAGCTTATGGCATCTCTCTCCACTACTTCCACTAGGTACCCGCCTCTACGTGTTAGTAGCCTTTCAGCTACCACACCAGGATATTATGGATGGATGGAAGCTGTAGCTTATGGCATCTCTCTCCACTACTTCCACTAGGTACCCGCCTCTACGTGTTAGTAGCCTTTCAGCTACCACACCAGGATATTATGGATGGATGGAAGCTGTAGCTTATGGCATCTCTCTCCACTACTTCCACTAGGTACCCGCCTCTACGTGTTAGTAGCCTTTCAGCTACCACACCAGGATATTATGGATGGATGGAAGCTGTAGCTTATGGCATCTCTCTCCACTACTTCCACTAGGTACCCGCCTCTACGTGTTAGTAGCCTTTCAGCTTCCACACCAGGATATTATGGATGGATGCAAGCTGTACCTTATGGCATTTCTCTGCACTAGTTCCCCTAGGTACCCACTGCTACTTATTAGTAGCCTTTCAGCTTCCACATCAGGATATTATGGATGGATGGAAGCTGTACCTTGTGGCATCTTTCTCCACTAGTTCCACAAGGTACCCGCTGCTACTTAGTAGCGCTGCCTGAGAAGAGTGTGGTGTAAAGCCCAATCAACATGATATGATTGTTTGTGCGATTCGATTACGATTCTATTTACGATCCGATTAAATCCGGCATGTCCGATCGGGGTTAGATTCGATTCAATTTGAATTGCCATTGCAAAACAATGGCAAATCGAATTGAATCGAATCAAATCCTGATCGGACATGTCGGATTTAATTGGATCGTAAATAGAATCGTAATCGAATCGCACAAAGAATCGTATCATGTAGCTGGGGCTTAAGAGATCATGGAGTGTCAGATGGACAGCTCAGCACAGTTCAGAATTATGAGATCCCGCAATTACAGACCTGCTATGGTACTTTTGAAAATGATTCTCCTCGCATAATTGTCATTCTAGTGCAGAAAAGGATCAGCACCAGGGATGCTCGGATACCCCTTTTTATTATTCGAGTTAGGTCGAATTCGAATAGTAAATTATTCGAGTTCGGTCGAATATTCGAGTCGAATATTTTTTACTATTCGATTCGACCTCGGAATTCGAGCTCATTATTCGAGCTGACTTTAAAGAAATGCAGCTATTTTTGAGCGTAATAAATAGCTGGTGGCGCATGGTGGAAGCGCCATTGTATGTGCTCCCTGGCAGTGGAAACACACAGACAGCAGGAGGTAAATTCAGCAGCAGCAGCAGCAGGAGGAGGATGATTGTGTGGCAGCAGGCAGTCAATGAGGCAGGCAGCGAGACATAATAGGCTGTGGTACCTAGCGGTGGTACCAGGCCGTAAATACACAGCATGAGGTTCCAGACAGCGGTCGTGAAGCCCACATCGTGTCCAATACACAACTGGGACAACACAGTTTTCAACCCGGGCACCTCAGAAAAATTAAACATTTTTTTTTTTATTGGTTTATTTTTTTTTTTTAAAGGCAAATTAAACAGATAGCTATTGTTGGACGTAATAGCTGGTGGCAGAGTGGCAGCAGAAGGTAAATCTGTGTACCCTGGCAGTGGGGAACACAGACAGACAGCAGCCGCAGCAGGTGGAATGGAGGAGTAGTGTGAGTGTGGCAGCAAGTAGGCAGCGTGACATAATAGCCCTGGTACCTAGCGGTGATACCAGGGCTGTAAATAAACACAAGAGGAGGTCCCAGACAGCGGTCGTGCAGCCCACATCGTGTCCAATACACAACTGGGACAACACAGTTTTCAACCCGGGCACCTCAGAAAAATTAAACCTTTTTTTTTTTTTAAGGCAAATTTAACAGATAGCTAGTGTTGGACGTAATAGCTGGTGGCAGAGTGGCAGCAGAAGGTAAATCTGTGTACCCTGGCAGTGGGAAACACAGACAGACAGCAGAAGGGCAGTACACAGCAGCCCACTGTAGGTATAAAATGTGTGGCTACAGGCGACGTAATAGTCAAACTGAACCAGGCTGGCTTAGTGAGCAGGAGCCAGGAGGTGGTAAAGGGTGGTAAGGCATATTAAACGATGGTTCCGGCAGTCAGTTCATGTCCCCCTCTCGCCAACAACAGGGGCCAGGAACTCGCCTTCCACCCACGCCTGGTTCATCTTGAGAAACCAAAATAAAACTTAACCTTTATTTCATTTGCAATAAAATCATTGCTATTGATTTATAATATTGTTTGGTTACTAATAAAGTAATACAATGCTAAAAAAAGTGAGAGCTGTGCTCTCTAGCAATGTCAGATAGCTGACATTGCTAGAGAGCACAGCTCTCACTTTTTTGTTTTCTTTACTATGTATTTATAGATAGCTGTGTTTATCTTCACTATGCACTTTGCACCCTAAGCACTTTTCCATAGTTAGCCCTGACGACGGCTCTATTTTTAAAGAGCCGAAACATGTCGGTTTTAGGTGGAGGGTCTTTTTATTACTAGAAGTAACATAGCATTGTATTACTTTATTAGTGCCTAGTTTTTGGGAGGTGTGAGGAGATCACTACAAATACAGTATATTCCTTACAACTCAACTTAAAAACTCCCAAACTAGGTTTATGTACAAAAGTAACCAAACAATATTATAAATCAATAGCAATGATTTTATTGCAAATGAAATAAAGGTTAAGTTTTATTTTGGTCTCTAAACAGGGTCTAAAATGTGTGTAGTTTAAAAATCAGTTCTGTGTATTCTCTCATCTTGAGAAACGTCAGTCTGTCCACAGACTTGTGAGACAGACGTGAGCGTTTCTCGGTGACCATGCCACCAGCTGCACTGAAGCAGCGCTCGGACAGCACGCTGGAAGGGGGACAGGACAGCACTTCCAGGGCGTACTGCGCCAGCTCGCTCCAGATCTCCAGGCGCTTGACCCAATACTCCATGGGATCAACAGGGGCATCGCTGTCAAGCCCGCTGTAGGACCCCATGTAGTCAGCCACCATGCGGGTCAGGCGCTGGCTGTGACCGGAGGAGGATGCTGCTGCATGCACCTCCTCTCTAGTCACTGCTGGAGCCTCTACAGTCCTGTAGAGCTCGTTGCTGAGAGACAGCAGGTCTGTGGGGCGCTTGCTGCTGGATGCAGGCACCTGCTGCTGCCTCTGTGCTGGCTGGACAGTGGGGGTGGAAGGCTGGGGGAAGGCTTCCTCCAAGCGCTCAACAAGGGCCTGCTGCAAGCTCCTTATTTGTTGCGCTGGGTCTCCTCCTGCAGGAGGCAGGAACTGGCTCAACTTCCCCTTGAGGCGCGAGTCCAACATCATGCTGATCCAGATGTCCTCCCTCTGCTTCATCTGGATCACCCTGGGGTCCCTGCGCAGGCACGTCAGCATGTGCGCTGCCATTGGGAAGAGGCGGGCCACGTGTGCTGGCACATCGACGGCAGTGCTGTCCTCATCCTCCTCCTCTGCCGCCTCATCCTCTCTCCACCCCCGCACCAACTCAGCTGCACTGTGCTGATCCCCCTCATCAGCAGCAAGGTCAGGGACCTCCATCAAGTCCTCCTCCTCCTCCCCCTCAGAGGTGGACTGTGCAGCTGCATGCCGCTTCTACTGTGCCAAGGCTGCCGCTCCCTGTTCCAGCAAAGCATCGAGGGCCCTGTTCAGCAGACAAACCAGGGGCACCCACTCGCAGACCATAGCATGGTCCCTGCTCACCATGTTGGTGGCCTGCAGAAAGGGAGCCAGCACTAAGCACACCTGCTGCATGTGCCCCCAGTCGTCATCGGGGATGATGGATGGGATGTTGCTGGTCTTGTCCCTTTTCTGAGCGGCAGACACAGTGGCCAGGGCAAGGTACTGGTTGACAGCGTGCTTCTGTTCAACCAGACGCTCCAACATCGCCAGGGTGGAGTTCCAGCGAGTTGGAACGTCAAGGATCAGCCGATGGTGTGGCAGCTCCAGCTCCTTTTGCACGTCTTCCAGGCTCACAGAGGCTGCAGGCAAGTGCCGGAAGTGACGCACAACATTCCTTGCCATTTCCAGCAGTTCGCCCATCCCCTGGTAGGTGCGCAAGAACTTCTGCACCACCAGGTTCAGCACGTGGGCAAGACAGGGGATGTGGGTCAGGTTTCCCCTGTCGATTGCGGCAACCAGATTGGCCCCATTGTCGGCCAACACCTCTCTGACTCTGAGGCCTCTGGGGGTCAGCCAAATCCTCTCCTGCTCCTGGAGTTTGGCCAACACATGGGTTGCCGTCAGTTTGGTCTTCCCAAGGCTGACCAACTGCAGCAGCGCTTGGCAGTGGCGTGGCTTCACGCTGCTGCTGAGGCAGGGGGTTTGGCCAGGTGTGCCGGAGGATGGCAGAGGATCGGAGGAACCTGCTGTAGTTCCCCTGACCCTGCGGGGTGGCACCACCCACTGTGTTGCTGCTGCTGCTGTGCCCGCTGCTGCTCTCCCATCCTCACCCCCTTCCACCAAGCTGACCCAGTGGACAGTGAAGGACAGGTAGCGGCCTGTCCCAAAGCAGCTGCTCCAGGAGTCCATGGTGACGTGGACCCTTTCACCAACCGCGTGCTCCAGCCCTCGCTCCACATTGGCCATCACAAAGCGGTGCAGTGCAGGCATGACCTGGCGGGCGAAGAAGTGTCTGCTGGGGAGCTGCCAGTCTGAGGCTGCAAAAGCAAGCAGCCCACGCATGTCGCTCCCCTCCTGCACAAGCGTGTACGGCAGGAGTTGGGAGCACATGGCCCATGCCAGCAGGCCGTTCAGCTGCCGCACGCGACGGCTGCTGGGAGGCAGAGCCCTAACCACCCCCTGGAAGGACTCGCTCAAACCGCGCTGGCTGCCACTTCCAGACATCTTAGATGTTTTTGGCGTAAACAAAAAAGTTTTTTAAAAGGGCGGGTGAAAAAGTGGGGTACTTTAATGGAGTGGTTTGGTGGGTGAGGTGACACTAATCACTAAGTGATTCGATCGCTAAGTGATTACTAGTACAGTACAAATACAAAATACAATAATCAGTAATCAGTAAGTGTGAACAGTGAACAGTGAGTGTGTCCCCTAGTACACTAGTACAACTAGAAAATACAATAATCAGTAGTAATCAGATTCAGTAGAAGGAAATAGAGTGTGTGTACACTACAGACAGTGCACGCACACACACACGCAGGAGCTAGCCTATGAACAGTGACTGAGTGTCCCTAGTACAGTAAGTACAACTAGAAAATACAATAATCAGATTCAGTAGTAATCAGATGATTCAGTAGAAGGGAATAGAGTGTGTACTGTGTACACTACAGACAGTGCACGCACGCACACACACACGCAGGAGCTATGAACAGTGACAGTGAGTGTCCCTAGTACAGTATAACTACAAAATACAATAATCACTCAGTAGTAAAGGACAAGACAGGGTAGAATACACAGCACAAATACAGGTATGGATGAGAAATAAACTAACAGAGAACAGGAGGACAGCTGCCCACACAGGCAAGGCCCTAAGGCCTAAAGCTCTAAGCTTGCCTGCAGCAGCAGCTGTCTCTATGTAACACACAAGCTACTAACTAAAATACAATCTCTATCTAGCTAACAACAATATAGGTTTGTATAGCAGGTGTATGTGAGCAAAAACGCTAGGTGATTGACCACAATAGAGCACTTGCTAAGCCAAAGCACAAAGGAGCAGATCTCTCTCTGTACAAGTCAAGCAAGGACGGAAAAACCTAACATGGCGGCCGCTATTTATAGGGTAGGGGCTGGCCAGGGTCCCCCTCTGTGATTGGCTGCCGTCAGAGGGCCTGGGAGCCCTCTGATTGGCTCTAAGGACATCAATCTGGGCTATGACGCTATTCGAGCTCGGTATTCGAGTTTGAATAGCGCTGTTTGCTCGAATAGCGCGAATAGTGAGTGGGCTACTCGAGTTCACTCGAATAGCCCATTCGAATAGCTGCAGCTATTCGAGCTCGAATACCGAGCTCGAATAGCTGAAAAAGAGCTCGAATATTCGAGCTACTCGAATATTCGAGCTCTGCTGAGCATCCCTGATTAGCACCAATCTGTACTGCTCCGTGTCCGGAGCATTTGTCACAGGGCAGAAATGGCATTGCATTCCTAAACTGGAGGCATAAAGTGCTTTTAAACATCTTGCGTGTGTATACATGGATCAGGTAGTGTAAGGAGTGTACTGCTTCACACTGACAAACCAAGCTCATTGTTTAACGCACCTCCGCAAACAGCTGTTTGTGTAGTGATGGCCGTGCTGGTGCGCACGTTGGCGAGAGTGCAGGTAATGGTGGTTTTCCAGCCCATATGGTGGATCATGAAGGGGAATTGACAAATGTACATGCCTTTTGTTTTGTTGTTGCAGCCGCAGTGCAGCCAGAAAAATTAGGCAGGCATGTACACACACCAGAAAAATTATTATTCTTTTTGTTAGCGGCTGTTGCTAGCAGCGGCCTTACAAATTCAGGGATCCACCTGGAGTCCTGGACCCTGTTGGTGGTGGCGGAGAAGGCAGTCTAGCGGCCTGCAGGCAGAGATGCTGTGTGGGGACAATGTCATTTACAAAAAATAATTAATGAAGTTAGTGCGTTGTGCTCAAGTAAACGGACCAGCGTAGCGTCATGATCTCACGTGTACCAGAGGCCTAGATGGGATGGGAAGTTAATTATAGAACTTTATGACGGTAGCAAGCAGACTGACTCACTGTACTACCTATTATTTTCTTTTGTTTTTCTTGAAGCATGTTAGTCAAAAAAAAAAAATGCCACACTGGTGAGCTTTGGAATGTCGGCATTCGGGTGGTTTGCAACAGCAGGTATTGAAGGGCAAGTTGGCTGGATGACCCCAAGTGTATCACTAAATGCATTATGTGTGAATAACTCCTCTGACACATCAAGTGGAGCAGCTGTGTTGCTAGTGGTAGTCAGGGCCGGATTTCTGGAAAGGCCAGAAAGGCCACGGCCTAGGGCGATAAAATTAGATAAGATAAGAAGGGCGGCATGACTTGGAGAGAGAAGAGGTCATATGTCAAAGTAAATCATCTCTTCTGGTCCCGCAGCGCAGCCATCCAGCGCCCTGCTCTGCACTAATAGCTGAATTCCAGAGTCCCCCAATCCCTGCATCTCTCTCTCACTTCCTGATGTGTTAAAACAATCAGGATCAATCATAACAGTCTCCTGATAATCCATTCCTTTCTTTGTATGATAGACTTACAGATCGATGTGAGAAATACCAGAGAATTACATTACAAAGCAGATAGAACTAAGTTCCGCTGAGTTTTAATGTAGGCATTCCCAAACATCAGAGAGCTCTGCAGTTTCTTCACCTCTTTTACAGCTTTGACCCCAGCAGCTGTTAATTTATTATCTAATGGTAATTTATGACGGTCTTTCTTTTTTTTTTTTTCCTAGTAGCACTGGTCGCTTCTCTTCCTTAGTTAACTCTTTCCTGACTCATTTTCTGTCCTGCAGCTCCTACCATCTATGAGACTGCAGGATAAAAAATGCTGTTTTCTTCCCTTTCATTGCTAAACTGTTATTTTAAATACACCTGAGCAGTGGTGCTCATCCAATATTTGGGTATCCGAACTACCCAGATAATCTGAACTTTTTCCACTATCCGAACTTTGAATAGCAATTCGGATATTTTTTTAAAATCTGAATAGCACTATCCGAGCAAACTCGGATTTCCCATCTGAGAGAGAGAGAAGGATTGTAAGTCCCCACATCATTAAAAAAACATGATGCTACATGCCTCATATACCCTAAAAAAACGTTTTAAAGGCAATTTAAATAAGCCTTCTTCAGACTTTGTTCCCGTATACTGCCAATATGTTAGCGCACACCACCATATGTACATTCAGCATTCAAAAGAGATGCATAGATTTTTCAGCAAATATAAATATATGTCATTCAGATGCTTTAAAGTGGAGCTGAACTCTTGCACAGGACAGAAGGAAAACAGAGAAATGTACCATTTATGTATTTAGAGAGCCTGTCTAATTCCCCCTCCTCTGTGTCACAAGTTGTAATTTGATCTCTACACTGTGTCACCCGACTGCCACAACAGCTAAGCTCATTTGAAAGCACAGGATGCTAAAAAATATGTCTGCTTCCATAAAAGCAGGAAGTAGACACACTGCAGATTTATTGCAGGATTTGTATCAGCTGTAACAAAAATGTTTTTATTGAAAGGTTATGTTGTTGCGTATATTTTAGAGCAGAGAGGAAGTTCTGAGTTCAGGTCCACTGTAATTACAACAGAACATCCAAAGTGAGTCTTGACAGGATGTTTGCTACTTATCTGTTCTCTGTTTTGGATGGGCTTCTCTCCATTGCACTGCCCTGTCACCTGTTTGTGGCTCCGACTGCAGCCAGTCGCACAGAGGACAAAGAAGCAGTGCATGCTCTGGCCACTCACGCTCCATCACCTGTTTGTGGCTCTGACTGCAGCCAGTCGCACAGAGGACAAAGAAGCAGTGCATGCTCTGGCCACTCGCGCTCCCTGTAATTTCTCGCTCCTGCCCAGATGTGCACAGCAACCGAGGCCGGTACAGTGTTATGCATTCTTGACAAGTACCGGTCATACATCAGCGTCATTTCTCAAGTATGCAAGCCCAGAACACTATCGGCTGCTGTGCACATTCGGGCAGGAGCGCAAATTACAGGAATTATTTGTTGAACGGGAGGCAGAGCAGCACAACTGAGATGGGCCCATTCAAACCAATGATCGCTGGTCAGAGTGTTGGACATTTTTTTTGGGGGGGGGGGGGGGGGGCGCTTGGTGACAGCAGGCCTAGGGCTCTGGAAAGTACAAATCCGGCCCTGGTGGTAGTATTAAGTTTTTGTGGGAAACCAGAAGCAAAATTGCGTGCAAAAATGCTGGCGCACCTGTGATATGAGTTATCACGGTTTAGGGAATCAAGCCCCATCAGTTACCTGATACTAAGGGTCACCTATAGCTACCTATGATGAGGGAAGTAAGGGAGAATTGAGAGCTGGGCCAGCCAGCACACTTGCGGTGCAGTTCGGTGGGGGATTGTAGGTTCATGGAGGGCGAAGTCTAGGGTGCCAAGACATCTGTGCCTATCTGGGCTCCTGTGATGTAAATCCGGGCCAGGCCCACCTGTTTTATTTTGATATAGAGTCCCATCTGCAATCAAGTTTTTCTCCTGCGGTTTCTCCAAGGTGATATTTTCACACCTTGTCAATGAAATGCCCCTGAAACCACCAGCAAGTATGAAAATACTCAAAATAGTTTTCATAGTACCTTTTCACCTACTTTTTGGCACTTTTTTTCAGATGCTAAGTGCTGAAAAGCTGATGAAAACTTAAGAGAAAACTTAATTAGTAAATTGAATAAGGGCCAGAATATTTGGAAAGTGGGTCTTTTAGCAAATCTTTTGTGATATAATTGCTGACTGATTGTTGGGGAGATTTGTCATGCTTTCTGGTTCATGTGGTAGGAGTCACTAGCACTTAAAGTAAAAGGTAGCTGCAGCCTCAGATATTTGGAAGGGCACAAAGGGGGTTCAATGGTTAGCTGGTAGGGCCAAGACAGCAAAGGTGGAAAAGAGGTGTCAGGACACATCGAGACCCTATGCCCTGCAGGGCAGCGTATAGGATGGTAAACAGCAGCATTATTGGCTTTGAACAGAGCCAGATTAATACCAAACAGGGTCCAAAGAAGAGCAACGGATATGGGCACATCTTTCTGGCTTCACATTGCATCGGCTTACCAGAATATGCAGTTAAACCACACCACCACCAGATGTTCAATCCTCACTGATGTACAGGTCCAGAGTCCAATAAAGATTTTAATAGGAGGCTCTATGATGTAAAGTTAGGCTTCTGGACAGAGGTATAAGCTTAATTTGTTTACCAGATTTTTATTTTTCACAGAAACAAAATGCATTTCTTCCTGATCCATCTGCTTATATCTGGACATTCTATAATTGCCCCAAAGACTATTCTATAATTGCCCCAAAGACTATCAAGAAGTTTTCATGAGTGACATCACTGAAATCCCCACATCTATTAAATCAAGAACAACAGAAATCTTAATGGTGCCCCCAGTCTCAGGCAGCACCCCCAGTATAGATAGGTTAGATTTAACCCCAGTATTAGGTAGGTCCCCCATCATTACAGATAGCAGCATGTATTCCCATTTCCCGGTATTAGGTAGCTCCCCAGAGTATAGATAGTGCTGTGGTGCCCCCAGTTTTAGTCAGCCCCCTCCCCCCCCCAGTATAGATAGCCTGATGTGCACACAGTATTAGGCAGCCCCCCCCCCCCTTTGCAGGTTTAACATTTGTTTTAAAAAAAAAAACACACCGCCTTGTGTTTGTCCATCACTGACATACAGGTCCAAAGCCTGATAAAGATTGTGCTATGGGATTTTATGACTTAGAGTTAGGCTTCTGGGCAGAGGTATAAGCTTGATTTGTTTACCATATTTTTCTTTTTCACAGAAACAGAATGCATTTCTTCCTTATTCTCTTGCTTGTATCTGGACATACTACAACTAGGTCTGCTGCCAAGTGTGAAAAGGAGTATGATTGCCCCAAAGACTATCAAGAAGTCTTCACGAGTGGCATCAATGAGATCCCCATATCTATAAGATCAAAAACAACAGAAATCTTCATGGTGCAAACCAAAATCTCGACAATCAGAAAAGATGCTTTCAGCTCCTCGAGTCAGTTAAGGAGAATTGCATTCATTAACAATCCCATGAAATCCATTGAGGTTGGTGCTTTTGATAATTTGCCCAATCTGGATGAAATCGACATAACAGGCAGTGAAGACTTGACGCATCTGGAAAGTGGAGTTTTTCGCAACCTTGGCAGCCTGAAGAAACTTGTGCTGAAATACAATAACATTAGTACTATAGAAGATGGCATCTTTGACAGCCTATATAATTTGGAAGAACTTTATATAAATCTCAATCAGCTGCAGGTGCTTCCTCAAGATCCATTCAAGAACCTTGGGAATCTCACAATGTTACATCTAGCAAAAAATAAAATAACTACTCTGGCTGAAGACATATTTAATTATCTTCCTAAGCTGAAAATTCTTCGTTTATATGAGAATGAAATCACTGATTTTCCCCCGGGCTTGGTGGCCAATAATCAAAAATTGGTTGAATTCGGTGTTGCAAAGAACAGTTTAAGGGAATGGCCTAAGAACTTTCTGTCCAAATCACAAGCTCTTGAGAAACTTTACTTGGATGGTAATCTGATAGAAGAGCTTCCAGACAATACATTTTTTGGTCTTAATAAACTGAAATTGCTCAAAATCAACTCCAACAAACTAAAGAAGCTACCAGATCAGTTGACTGATGGCATTCTCGTTACTGATCTAGACCTGAGCCAAAACAGCTTGACAACTATTCCGCATGAATCATTTCGCAACTTTAAGACCTTAACAAAGTTGATTATTTCTTCCAATCAATTAAATTCTTTAACAAAGGAAATATTTAAAGGTCTTGACAAATTAAGGGAACTAAGCTTGCATAAAAATAACCTTACTAACTTACCTGATGATGTGTTCTCATTCCTTCACAATTTAAAGACACTGAGGCTTAATGAAAATCAATTCACCAACTTTCCAGTTTCTTCCATTGACTCCATTCCCAAACTTACTAAAGTGTATCTGAGAGGTAATCTGTGGATTTGTGATTGTAATATGGAAGACTTTTACAACTGGATAATAAACCATAAAGCAAAAGTCATGGATGATGATGATCTACTTTGTGATTCCCCTCCTCATCACCATGGAAGAAAAATTAGTTCTTTGCAGGTAGATGAACTGATATGCCTGACAACCCCACTAACAACACAAGTAACCACAGTCCAGACAACCACTGCATCATTCATCAACACGACTGTGCCAGCTACCAAACAACCTACAACAGTTTTGCTTGAAACAACTCAACCTCTGACAACAACTCCTTTACCCACAACAGTGAAAACAACACTTGTCCTCACCACTTTTCCTTCAACTTTAACTCAAGCAATTACAACTCAGCTAACCACAACTATTATGCCAACCACAAAGACAACAATAGAGCCCACAACTCCAGATGTGACAACAGTGGAGATTACAACACCACAGGACACAACAATCGTAAAAACCACAATCAAAGAAGTTTCAACTGTTCCATCATCAACAACTCCACAAAAAACATCAACTTTTCTTCAAACAACTACTGCAGAGTTCACAACTTCAGAGACAATCACAGCTGTAAAAACAACTTTCATCCCCAAAACTACAACAGTCAGAATGAATGCAACATTCATCATCACAACTGACTCAGCTACCAAACAACCTACAACAGCTTGGTGGCCAATAATCATATATTTGTTGAATTCAGTGTTGCAAAGAACAGGTTAAAGCAATGGCCGAAGAACTTTCTGTCCATATCACAAGCTCTTGAGAAACTTTACTTAGATGGTAATCTGATAGAAGAGCTTCCAGACAATACATTTTTTGGTCTTAATAAAGTGAAATGGCTCAAAATCAACTCCAACAAACTACAGAAGCTACCAGATCAAATGACTGATGGAATTCTCGTTACTGAACTAGACTTGAGCAAAAACAGCATGACAACTATTCCACATGAGGCTTTACGTAACTTTGAATCATTAACAAAGTTGACTATTTCTTCCAATCAATTAAATTCTTTAACCAGTTCAGGACCATAGGCCTACACCCACCCAGTGACCAGGCAGTTTTTTACAATTTAGTGCTCTGCAGGTTTAATAGATCGCTGCAGAGCCATAGTACTTAGCACACAAGTGATTCCCTACCCCTTTTTCTGCCCACCAACAGAGCTTTCTGTTGGTGGGCTCTGATCGCTGCTGCAATGTTTATTTTTTTATTTTTTTAATACATTTCGCTATTTTTATATTTATTTTTCGAACTACCCTCCCTCTCTCCGTCAGCCAATCAGGGCGATCCCTTCTCATAGACATCAGCCTATGAAAGGGGATCACGATCAGAGCCACTCCAGGGGACAGCCGCGCGACACGGCTGTCCCCAGTACAGCGCTGCCATAGATTACAGCACTGTACAATGTAAATAGATGCCAGTTTTGCCGTCTAACAGTCTAATAGCCGCTGGGAGACTGATGACGGAGTAATCCCCTGCAAACCCCGCCCCAGGACTTGACGCCTTCCAGCGTTAGGCAGTCCTGGGGCTGCCACCTTCCCAAAGCCTATTGGCGTTAGGCAGTCGGGAAGGGTTCACAAAGAAAATGTTTAAAGGTCTTGATAAATGAACGGAACTAAGCTTGAATAAAAATAACCTTTCTAATTTACATGATTATGTGTTTTCACCCCTTCAAAAACTAAGGACATAGAGGCTTATTGAAAATCAATTCGCCAACTTTTCAGTCCCGTCCATAGACTCCATTTCCAAACTTACTTCAGTGTATCTGAGGGGTAATCCATGGATTTGTAATTGTAATCTGGAAGACTTCTACAATTGGATAATAAACCATAAACAAACAAAGATGATGATGATGATGATCTACTTTGTGATTCACCTCCTTGACACCATGGAAGGCAAATTAGCTCTTTGCTGGTTCAGGGGTGTACAAACATTTCAACTGGGGCCATATCAATGTTCTTAAAATTGTTAGGGTGCCGAGCTAGTAAAATTAAACATGATGCCTTCTGATTGCCCTAGGTACACTATGTTTATTGTACTGGTCAGAGGCGGCCTTTGTGGGGGGCAAGTGGGGCAATCAACCCAGTTCCCACACCTTAAGGGGGCCCCGTGCCGCCAGGGAGATGGCAAAATCCCAGTGGGCCCTCTTGTGCTTTAAAAATTGTGGCGGTGCCAGTTACGAGGGCGCTGCTGTCTTAGAGGGCCTCCCCGCAGTGTGCCTCCCAGTCTCCGCTACCTCTCTTACAATCACACTTCAGATCAGTGGCAACTGGAGAGAGGCAGATAAGGGCGCACATTACCCGTGGATAGGTATACTTCAAATACGTCATTGGTCACTTCATGCATGTGAAGTGTTCCGAGTCCGGGCAGGCAGTGAGCACCCAGCTCTGCCTCTCTCCGGTCACCACTGATCTAAGGTCAGTGAGTAGTGCGGTGACCAGCCCTCCCACCTAACAAGGCAGCACCCAGCAAAGCAAAGCCCCCAGCAAAGCGTCAAACGGATATGTGCCTCCTTCAGTTTCCCTGTGCCCCCTCTGTGTCTCCTCCTCTCCATCTGTACCCCTTCTGTGTCTCCCCCGTCCATCTATGCCCCCTGAGTGGCTCCTTCTGTTCCTCCTCAAATGCCCCTTCTGTGCCTCCTCAAGTCCTTCTCTGCCCCCTCTTGTCACCCTGTGCTCCTGTCTATTTTGTCCTCTCTGTCCCTTTACCTCTTTCTGTGCACCCTCCTGCCCCACTGTGCCTCCTCCTGTCTCCCTGTGTTCCCCCTCCTGTCTCATTGTGCCTCCTTCTGTCCCTGTGTGCTCTCTGCTCCCCATCTGTGTCTTTTCTGATCTCTTTGTGCACCCTCTTTATCTCTGCTTGATCCTTCTCCTCTCTATTTCTGCCTCCTCTCCCCCTGTGCCCCTTTTTGCCTACCTCTGTGCGGTCTCTCCATCTCGTGTCTTTATCTGTCCCCCTCTGCACTTTCTTCTCTCTCCATCTGATGCCTCCTCTCACCCTGTGCCCCCTCTTTGTCTCCTTCTGCCCTCCACCTTCCTGTGATTCCTCCTCCCCATCTGGTGCCTCCTCTCCCCCTGCGCCCCCTTCTGCCCACCTTTGTGCTTTCTCCTCTCTATCTGATTCTCCTCTCCTCCTGTGCCCCCTTTGTGCCTCCTTCTCCTATCCCCCGGTGCCCCCCTATTTCTCCCTTTGTTCTCTCTGCTCTTCTATTTCTCTCCCCCAGCTCATGCACAAACAAACATATACACACACACACACACACACACACACGCACAAACACACACACAAACTCGCTCACTCTGATGTAGGCAGAGTATGGCGTGTGCTAGAGTGTGTTGTAATGCGTTTTGTGTTCCCCAGGCCTCTGTAATCAGGTAAAAAGGGCACAGGGGCCATTATGGAAAAAACGTTGACACCATGGGCGCCTATTATAAAAGCCGCAATTAGCAGCAAGCAACAGAAATTTGGGTGCATGGCGTCGGCCTTTATTGGGAGCCTGCAGGCGCAGAAATTTATAATTTTTGCTGCAAATCGTGGCTTTATAATGCAGCAAAGAACTTACATTTGGGCGCCCGGAAATGTACTTTGCTTGCCGGTATTTGGGTGCCCAAATATACCTTCTTTGCTACATATTGCGGCTCTGCATTAGAGGGTGGGTTAAGGTCCAAAGGGGGGGGGGGTAGGGTTAGGCACCACCAGGGGGGTTTCGGGTTAGACACCAGTGCACCACTATGGAAGGGGGGGGGGGTCTTAGGATTAGGAATCGGTAAAGGTAGGGATCTGTGTGAGAGTAGGGTTAGGTTTAGTCATAGTAAAATATCTGTAAAACTTACAAATATTTTACTATCACACTCCAGCAGTAGAATATCGCTAATTTTACCAATATTTTATTAGCGGCAATCCCCTGCACCCTTTTTTCCAGGCACCTTTATTTCATGTATGCCTCTGTAGGCCCTGACACCTGCTCCTTACCTTTTTATGTTCCTGCAGGGCAGCAATGGCTCTGGCTGCCAAACTCCCAACATCTCTGCTGCTGCTCCCCACTGAACTGGAGACTAGTGATGGGCCGAACCGTTCGCCTGGGCCTCTTACTACTTCCGGGTTGCAATGACCCGGAGTAGTACACCTGCGCTGCCCGGCGGAGCGCGTCCTAGATTGCGCTCCTGTTGCCGGGCACTCTCTGCGCATGAGCGTGACGTTACTCATGACGTCACGCACATGCGCAGAGAGTGTCCGGCAACAGGAGCGCGATCTAGGGCGCGCTCCGCCGGGCAGCGCAGGCGTACTACTCCGGGTCATTGCGAACCGGAAGTAGTAAGAGGCCCATGGATTTAGAGATGTTCGCCGGCTAACGGTTCGGGAACCGTTCGCCACATCTCTACTGTAGACAATGAGTGAATTTCACAAGCATAGTTAGGTGACGAGCTGCTATCCAATTGGATAGCAATGTGTGTCACCTGACACTGTGCAGCTGGGATTGCAGCGACTTTGCTCCTGTGTGCTCAATAGGGGAACCAGAACATAGAGCAAGTGGATAGACTGCATGGAGTGGGGACGTGCCAGATTTCATATTAATGTAGAGAAATTATGATTGCCATCTTGCTCTAAAGTGTACCAGAGCCGCTGTAAAATAAAAGTTTTCTACATACCTGGGGCTTCCTCCAGGCCCATGTACACGGATATATATATATATACAGTGGCTTGCAAAAGTATTCGGCCCCCTTGAAGTTTTCCACATTTTGTCACATTACTGCCTCAAACATGCATCAATTTGATTGGAATTCCACATGAAAGACCAATACAAAGTGGTGTCCACGTGAGAAGTGGAACAAAAATCATACATTATTCCAAAACATTTTTTACAAATCAATAACTGCAAAGTGGGGTGTGCGTAATTATTCAGCCCCACCTTTTCCTGCAATTACAGCTGCCAGTCTTTTAGGGTATGTCTCTACCAGCTTTGCGCATTTAGAGACTGAAATCCTTGCCCATTCTTCTTTGCAAAACAGCTCCAGCTCAGTCAGATTAGATGGATAGCGTTTGTGAACAGCAGTTTTCAGATCTTGCTACAGATTCTCGATTGGATTTAGATCTGGACTTTGACTGGGCCATTCTAACACTTGTATATCTTTTGTTTTAAACCATTCCATTGTTGCCCTGGCTTTATGTTTAGGGTCGTTGTCCTGCTGGAAGATGATCCTCCGCCCCAGTCTCAAGTCTTTTGCAGACTTCAAGAGGTTTTCTTCCAAGATTGCCCTGTATTTGGCTCCATCCATCTTCCCATCAACTCTGACCAGCTTCCCTGTCCCTGCTGAAGAGAAGCCACCCCAGAGCATGATGCTGCCACCACCATATTTAACAGTGGGGATGGTGTGTTTTGAGTGATGTGCAGTGTTAGTTTTCTGCCACACATAGCGTTTTGCATTTTGGCCTAAAAGTTCCATTTTGGTCTCATCCGACCAGAGCACCTTCTTCCACATGTTTACTGTGTCCCCCACATGGCTTGTGGCAAACTGCAAACAGGACTTCTTATGCTTTTCTGTTAACAATGGCTTTCTTCTAGTCACTCTTCCATAAGAGCCAACTTTGTGCAGTGCACGACTAATAGTTGCCCTATGGACAGATTCCCCCACCTGAGCTGTAGATCTCTGCAGCTCGTCTAGAGTCACCATGGGCCTCTTGACTGCATTTCTGATCAGCGCTCTCCTTGTTTGGCCTGTGAGTTCAGGTGGACAGCCTTGTCTTGGTAGGTTTACAGTTGTGCCATACTGCTTTAATTTCTGAATGATTGCTTGAACAGTGCTCTGTGGGATGTTGAAGGCTTTGGAAATCTTTTTGTAGCCTAAGCCTGCTTTAAATTTCTTAATAACTTTATCCCTGACCTGTCTGGTGTGTTCTTTGGACTTCATGGTGTTGTTGCTACCAATATTCTCTTAGACAACCTCTGAGGCCATCACAGAGCAGCTGTATTTGTACTGACATTAGATTACACACAGGTGCACTCTATTTAGTCATTAGCACTCATCAGGCAATGTCTATGGGCAACTGACTGCACTCAGACCAAAGGGGGCTGAATAATTACGCACACCCCACTTTGCAGTTATTGATTTGTAAAAAATGTTTGGAATCATGTATGATTTTCTTTCCACTTCTCACGTGTACACCACTTTGTATTGATCTTTCACGTGGAATTCCAATAAAATTGATTCATGTTTGTGGCAGTAATGTGACAAAATGTGGAAAACTTCAAGGGGGCCAAATACTTTTGCAAGCCACTGTATATATATATATTTTATCATTAAGCCTGAAAACCTGACAGAGGCCTAGCTGAAAGAGAGACTGCCTTCCACTGTGATTCTAGAATCCAAGAGAGCTAATATGCATTATTCTTTGTGATTTATTCACAATAGCTTCTATAAACGCTAAGGACTTGTCATTGCAAAGCTTCAGCAATTTAACGTTTTAGATAACCTTTTTTTATGTCATTTGTTATTATATACCAATCAGTAAGCATCACTATTTAAGTGCAATTGAAAGCTTAGGGAGAACTACCCAGCTTTGTATGATTAAGCTATATCTACTTAAAGATCAACTATCAAAGAAACAGTTTTTTTGTAAACCCCACATACTTATAGAGCTTTCAGCCAGCAACACTAGAAATCTTTTCAGAGGTCTCTCAGCACAGCCTGAGTGAAACAAATGCCTTGTATGCCAGCTGTTTGTAGCAATTTTGTGTCAGCCACGGTGGGAGGGGAAGGCAGAGCTGAACTGTAACCTGGCTGTAAACTGTTTACTTTACGTAGGCAAGTTTAGGGGGGGGGGGGGATTACTAGAGCCCAGAATCCCCCCTCAGACCAGGGCTGGTGCAGTGTCTGGGGACAAGCAGATAGGCACAACTGGAGACACCAGAATGTCTACAGGCATCCTACCTTGCGCTTTCCTTCTCTACCTTTCCCCCACTCTTTTATACCTCTTTCTTTCATGCTCCTTTCTCCCCCTAAAATGTTTTAAAAATCAACATTGTCTCATTCTAACTACTTTTATGCATTTATATAGCGTGGGCATCTTCTGCAGCACTGTACAAAGTAAATAGTCATGTCACAGACTGTCGTCAGAGAAGCTCACAATCTAATCCCTTTCATAGTCATATTCTAATGTCGTATCATATTATTATTATTATGTATTTGTATAGCACTGACATCTTACGCAGCACTGACTGTCCTCAGAGGAGCTCACAATCAAATCCCTATGACAGTCATAGTCTAATGTCCAGCCATATTATTATTATGTAATTTTATAGCACTGACATCCTCTGAAGCACTTTACAGAGTATATCAGAGTCATGTCACTGACTGTCCTCAAAGGAGCTCACAATCTAATCCTTACTATAGTCATACTCTAATATCCTACCATAATATTACATTAAGCATGGCTGAGAGTCCTTTCAGCAATCCCAATCTTGAAAATCCTGGGTTTGCCCCTGCTTTAGACTGCAAGGCAGAGAGAGAGAGAGACACAGAAGCACACAGACAGAGCTGCAGCTGATGATTATTTACACACATTTGAAGATACAGTATATATTGCTATTTGCTAGTAATAACTGGAAATATATGTGGCATTTAGAATTTAAGTTAACTTTGATAGTTGTCCTTTAAAGGGAACCAGAGATAAATGTTTCACACAAAATAAACATATCAGTCGATAGCTTGTAAAGAATAAATGCTCTACCTGATAATTTCGCCACTCTGGTGTGCCTTTTTTAGTGTTTTTTATCCATTATTCCTCAAGGAAAAATCCAATATTGCCGCCAGCTCATGTCCCTTCTGCTTCCGGGTTATGAGTTGTTCTGGATGTACTGTCTAGGCTATATGAGAAAGGCTGCTTCAGCCTTTCATCTGTGTGCTTTCATTTTGGTATGATGTGCAGCTGCCTGTAGGAAGTGTCTCTCATAGGAATGAAACTGCAGTCATCATCATTATCTATGCAGAGTGCACACAGAGCACACATATCATATTGCAGCCACACTTGTCTGTTTCAGAGCTTCTCTCTCAGCAGAAGCAGCCCCTCCCATGTCATCAGAGCTCTCAGTATGCAAAGCAGCAAAGCTGAGCCAGTAGGGGGCAGGCTTTGGCTTGAAAAGACTCCACAGAAGAGTGACTCAGCTATAATGTTTCCAAGTCAAACCTAGACTGAAGGCTCAGTCAGGGATTCTTATCACAGCTGATAACAGACTAATTAAGCAGATACGAATGAAACGAAAGCTGGCGATAAACTAGGCAGATTCCCTGCCGATCGACAGCAGATTCGATCACTTGGATCGAATCTGCTGTCACATCGTTCACGCTACACGCTAAATTTTGATCTATTTCGTCCCGAAATAGATCGATCCCGTCGATCGCTCTGTGGAAATTACCGTTGATCGCCCGCGGGTAGGGAGCGCGTCGCTATCGGTGTTCGAGTGCCCGACGACCGACGCAATACAGCTGCAATACATTACCTGCTCCGCTGGCGCGTCTCCCCAGGTCTCCGCTGTCTTCTCCGCTCTGGTCTGGTCTCCGGGTCCGGCATGCTTCACTTCTTCCTTTCCCGGGAAGTTTAACCAATAGAGGGCACTCTACTGTTTAAACTTCCCGCAGACAGGGGGAAGTGAAGCATGCCGGACCCGGAGACCAGACCAGAGCGGAGAAGAAGACAGCGGAGACCTGGGGAGTCGCGCCGGCGGATCTGGTAATGAATGGGGGGGAGGGGGGGGGACCGGCGGCAACAGCACCACCACCACAGATTGTGATCGGTTTCATGCTGAAATCGATTCACAATCTGTTTGCAGTAAAGGCAGCCATACGATCCCTCTCTGATCAGATTCGATCAGAGAGGGATCTATCTGTTGGTCGAATCTGATGACAAATCGACCAGTGTATGGCTACCTTAAAAGCAGCGTAGGTGTTTACTGTCATGTTCCCACTGATAAATGTAGTAAAATACATGAGGGTGCTTTGTCTCTGGTTCTCTTTAAAGTTCTTTATACAAGAATATAACTCTATATACTATTGATAAGGATAAAGCTATATTTGTGTGCACCATATTTGTAAAATCTCGAGTCAACAATTATCGATGGAGGATAAAACCTACAGAAGAAGAGTTGCTATATTGATATGGACTTATTTCACTAAAGGAACTTTGACAATATATATCAGATGATGGACAACAACTTGAGAGATGTACCGTATATTCCTGTATATATATGCTTTATCTATTTTTGTATCAATATAATTTTATAAAATTCAACTGATGAGTGCTGCGTATTTTTTCCAGAGGTAAACCTGTTAACCTATAAAAATTCTGTTTATAGTGAGCTACAAATCCACTTCTTCCTAATCTTGATTATGTGACTTATGGGCCTAGTCCTTTAAAGCGGATCCGAGATGAAAAACTAACTATAACAAGTAACTTGTCTATATATCTTATCTAAAGTTTAGATAGTTTACACAGCAAATCTAGCTGCAAACAACTTCAACAGTTTATTATTATTTATTCCTGTGATACATTGAGGGCAGCCATGTTCTGTTTGTCACATTATCACAGGCTAAGGGCTGGAGATGCGATCAGCTTGCCTGTGTGCAATGTGACAAATTCAGTCCCTTCTCCTCCTCCCTCCTCCTCTCTGCCTCTCTGGCTAGTAACCTCCTCCTCCTCCTGCCCAGACTTAGCTCCCATAAGCCCTTGCTACATGAGTCTTACAGTGCCAAGGCACTGGAGAAGCTGTGGGCAAGGATTGTTTCGTTTATAGGGAATTAGAGTATTAAAACAAAACAAAAAAAAATATTTGGCTTGAGGAATGCCCTATTAACTATATGAAAGGAACATAATCATGCAATGAGTAAAAGTTTATCTCGGATCCACTTTAAGTAGACAATAATCATTTAAGGCATATATTGATAAGATATTTGACAGACGGACGTCTCGGTACCCCTGCAAAGTGCTTGCACCGCACAGTTTGAGAACCACTGTTCTAGGCAATTCTGTGCAGACAGTGTGAGTACACACTTCTGGGTTTGCCACGGCACCACTCCCTATTGATCGCAGATCCAGCAACACCCCTGGATGTAGCTATATTATAGTGAATGTTGCTGGCTTTCACATAATTGTAAATGTATTTTACAGTCCTGTGCGAAATGTAATTGTATTGATTTCCTTCAACTTAAATTTGCAGATTCTGTGTGCTTCTGTAATACAGTATCTGTAATTATTTCAACGTACCACAAGAGGGTACTGTTGTACATGATATGATAATTTCTGCACAGTAAATGTAAGTGTACCTTCTGAACAGCTCACCTCACTTGCTGCAGATCCTTCCTGCACGATCCAGTCTGTGTGGCTATCAGACTTGAATTCCAATGAAGCAAGTTCGACCAGTGGTGAAGATTTTCAATTTGTAGCTTTATTCACAAAGGTAGTGAATACAAAGCCATCACCCAATGATGGAATCAGGTATAAGTATAGCTCTTAGGTGTATAAAGCTCTCAGATGCTAACAGTGCTGCAGGATACACATGGAAGCGAGTGAATCTACATTGCAGCTGGGCAAAATAGCGAAACGGACAGTCGCTGTTTCGAGAGGTCTCCCGCTCTTTGTCAAGTGCAGTGGCATAAAGCCTACGGAGTTCCCAACACCTTTTATGCCACTCCTCCTGTCCTAACAACTCTGGCAACCTATACTGAAGGAGGGGGGGTCATTTTGCGACATATACTTAAGGCAGGCCCGTTTCTAGGGGCGGGCGGGCGAGGCAGGGCATTGCTTGGGGCGTAGCGGCGGGGGGACGCATGCAGCATAGTGCAGGAATGGATACCTGTGCTGTAGGGGCCTTCTTACCATTATATGAGACCCAGAACCAGGGAGTATAATGCAGGGCGTGTGGATGCAAGCGGGTGAGTTCGCTCCCTCCACTCTGCTGCATGCGTCCCCCCGCTCTGCATATATGTGGCGCTGTACAAAGGGTAAAAGAGGATTTGTAAAGTTTCATAAACTTTCATTTTTTACCACTTTTACTTGATTCCAGATGTAGACTCATTTTATCAGTCACTTTTACCCATATTTATAAAAACATAGAAAAGAAAGACTAGCACCTTTATTAACTTAAAGTCATAAAACATTGCTAAATGAAAACAAAGGCAAAAGGGGGAAAAACAGGCAGACCAAAGAATTTTAGCAGTCAGAAAAGCCTGAAAGAATGGTGCTCATTAAAAAAGAACAGTGATTTTAACATTTTCGGGGTCCCAGAGAGGAAGCAGGTAGCTGGAGAGCTGAGCTGTCACAGCAGGGGAGATGGAGTCACATTAGGGGAACAGACAGGGCCGGCCCGCTCATGAGGCGGGGTGAAACTTTTGCCTCAGGCGGCAAAATTCCAGGGGCGGCACCCGCCCGTCCGTGGGTGCGGGGAGCCGGCCGCCGAGCTGGAGGGGTAGCTGGCAGGACGGGGGTATTGGGCCTAGCGGCGGGGAGGGGGGTCGGACCCCCCCCTCCCTCGCCTGGGTCCCCCGTGCTCCGCTCCCCTCCAGCCTTAAATACAAGCAGCCGCTATGTGTAAGAGGCACGGGCGGGTAGGACTCACCTCTTCCTCGATCCAAGCGTGCGCTCCACTGACGTCACTTCCTGCAGCGTTGCAGGAAGTGACGTCAGTGGAGCGCACGCTTGGAACGAGGAAGAGGTGAGTCCTACCCGCCCGTGCCTCTTACACATAGCGGCTGCTTGTATTTAAGGCTGGAGGGGAGCGGAGCACGGGGGACCCAGGCGAGGGAGGGGGGGGGGTACGACCCCCTCCCCGCCGCTAGGCCCAATACCCCCGTCCTGCCAGCTACCCCTCCAGCTCGGCGGCCCCCCAGAGCGCGCCCCCCACCGGGGGGGGGGGGGGGGTGGCGGAATTTTTTTTTTTGCCTCAGGCGGCAAATAGTCTAGGGCCGGCCCTGGGAACAGAGTGCAAGTATGAGCACTAAAGGTGCTACTGAAAGAAGAGCCACTCTCTTCAGGCCCCTTAGCACTGTCTATGGCTGTTATAGTAAATCCTACATTACTGCTTGACGTAACTGCAGTGAGTACGTGACCCAAACTAGACCAGAAGCACTGAATGTCACTGTCAGCAGTTTGAAATGTAGTGGAGAGGATTGCGAGGCAAGACAATGCGTTATCTAGGAGCTGCAGATGTTTTGGTCATGACAACCTGAGATAAGGCTGTGCAGGCTGAGCCAGTGTAAGCCGAGTGTCACCAACGTTTATGCAGGACTAACAATGCCTTTGTAAAAGAATGCATATTGCTTTTCATTGTCTTCATCAAATACTCCAGAAACTCTCTCTTTTGTAACAGGTAAGATGGTTATATATTTTTCATGCAATACAACTCACTTGAGGCCATATACAACTATAACACACCTTGGCCTATATGCAATTAACTTTTTCTTACGAGTTTTCTACTAGGAGATAATTCTTCATCTTCTATTTAAAATAGCTTTCCAGCAATTTGTAATTAAAAAGGATGCATAAAATAGGTGGAAAAGTAGCATAAACATTATTTCTAGTGTTTTCTTGCTTGCTGGTTGTTCAAAAGGTGTTTTATTGGCAAGTTTAAAAATATCACCTAGGAGAAAACACAGGGGAAAATATTTATTGCATATAGGCCCTTGTCAATAAAATGTCCTTTAAACTACCAGCAAGAAAAAAAATATTTAAAATAATTTTAGTAATGCTATTTCACCTACTATTTGGTACTTTTTCAATTGTGAAATGCTGAAAAGTTATTTTAAAGAGAAGATGAAAATGATCTCGCAAGAGAAAACTCAAGAGGAAAAGTGAATTGCATATGGGCATTGGTCTGATAAAGCTGCAGGGCAATTAAGACATTTCAATATTCTTTGAAACAGGTTCACACAGGTTCCAAAGTGGTGTCACTATTTGTCTCCACAACTGGAAACAAGTAGTGACAACGCTTTGGAACAGGCTGATACGATCAGGAAATGCTTCTGAACATCTTGGATTAATAAATGACAAATAATATCGTTTGGTCTAAGGTAAGGTTTACCACCAATTTTATCTATCCAGTCTCTCTCTCCCTCTCTCTCGATAATTTTCCATAAATGTAGCTGAAAGAGATTGATGATCGTAATCTGCTAATTATGATAATGCAAAATTTCACATACATTTTCACAAGTTAGGGTCATTCGTAATAACGATTTAGACATTCAATTGATTTTGTGTTATCCATTCATAATTATGTTTACAAACAAAATTAGTTAAGATTTTTTCTAAAATTTGCGTTACATTTTTGCATTGCAATTGCGAATGACAATGTGAAATTATCACTATTATTAATTGGAAGTAACGAAAAACTTTTTTTTTAATATATGGTGGGCAACATGCAGATTATGTCTGGCTTTTACCGCTGTCTGTGTCCCCTTTGAGAATATTACTCTTTAATTAATCTCCCAGAAACACACCTGGAAATTTTAGGCAGGGCCGGTTCTTGCCCCAGTGGGGCCCCACGCAAAGGTAACCTGCCCCCCCCCCCAAAATAAAATTCAGCCCGAGCGCTGCTGGACCCCCCACGCTGCATCCATGGTTCCTGTTTTCATACCCGCTGGCTGTATCATCTCAGAGACCCGGTGCCTGTTATTACCCAATACCGTTCAAGTGGTCTGAAGAAGATGCATACAGCAGAATTGAATATGGGAAGCACAGATGGAGCAGCACTGGGAGACTCAGCAGCACTCGGGGGTCCTGGGGCACTTACCCCCTTTGCCTTACTGGAAATGCTGGCCCTGGTTTTAGGAAATCTGTTACCAGCCTCTCCACTTGGGTGATTTATTCCCAGCTCCTTCTTTGGTGATACTTGCAAAAGTTCGGAATTCACTACACTTCCTGTCACAGTGCCAGAATGTGAGGGGAAGACTCCCTAGGGAAAACAGACAACAATAAATAAGACTTCCTAGTTCTATCCATAAGATCCAGAACAAAAAAATTTCGCTTGACCACCTATTTTACTATTTTGTTTTCCTTCATGTTTATATTTTGCAGGATAGCTGCGGTGACAGAAATAGTGAGGCCACCAGTACTGTCACACCTGGAATAAGCATGCAGGCAATAGAGCAGGAAAACCTGATGTGTACACTTGTTCTGTTTGGTTCAGAAGGTATTACAGGCAGAGGATTAGACTAATAAGTTGGGAAGAAGCATCAAATAAAAGGAAGTCAGCAGAAGCTTTTGTCCTCGTATTTCTCTCACATAGGCCTGGTGCACACCAGAGGAGTTTTTCTGAGCGTTTTGAGTTTTTAAATCTGCTGCTAATGTTATCCTATGTGTCTGTGCACACTGGAGCAATGAGGTTTTGTAAAAAAACCCCATAGCATTACATTAGGAAGAGCTTTTGAAACCTCTAGCGCCCAAACGCTAGAGGTTTCAAAAGCTCTTCCCAATGTAATGCTATGGTTTTTTTTTACAAAACCTCATTGCTCCAGTGTACACAGATACATAGGATAACATTAGCAGCAGATTTAAAAACTCAAAACGCTCAGAAAAAATCCTCTGGTGTGCACCAGGCCTAAAAGTTTCCTTTAAAGTAATTTCTGTCTCAAAAAGTGCTTAAAAAGGTTTTTTTAAACGCTGTGCACTTAAAGGAATCATCAGCAAAAAAATTAAAAATCAGCTTTACTCACCTGGGGCTTTCTCCAGCCCCTTGCAGCCGACTGTCCCACGCTGTCTGCTCCGCTCACCGTTGCCATCCTGGGCTCCCCGCACAGGGCAGAGGCCGACCTCGTGGTCGTCCTTACTGCGTGAAGCACCGCTGTCAATCATGGCCACGTTGTCTGCGGCATACTGCGCAGGCGCAGAACACAGACGCAGTAAGGACGACCTTGAGGTCAGCCTCTGCACTGTGTGACAAGCCTGGGACGGCGGCGGAGAGTGGAGCAGACATCGTGGGACAGTCGGCTGCAAGGGGCTGGAGAAAGCCCCAGGTGAGTATAGCTGATTTTTTATTTTTTCGCTGATGATTCCTTTAACCAAGGAAAGATTAACTGTGTTATAAAAGTTATAAATACCAGTGCTATGCTGTCCTCTTTAGTGTCTAGTGAAGCAGTGATGCCTCTCACCACCATTCACAATTACAAGTTACCATCTGTCTGCTTTCTTTTCTGTGCCCTGTTGCTTTTATTAATCATGTTTTAAATATATGATAGGCAGAGGAAGTCTATCCACCGGAATTAGCTTCCTCAGTGCATGATGACAATTGGTTCCTCTGAAATATGTGCCCTGCTTCCACTTGCCATTGTACACTACAGATGAAACAAGGGATTAGGCCTGGTTTACACTGCAGAAGCAGTGTGGTAAGGGCATCTGCTCAGGATATCATTATTCACATTACCTGCCATTTCCACCCACCCATCCGCTCATCCACCGTACCTTCCACCATCATCCGCGCCATTCCCGCTAGTCCTGAGACTGATCAGACACCAGAATAAGCATGGGGCTCTCTGCTGGATTGTAAAAAAAAAATCAGTGTGAATCCTACTCAGCAACAGGGAGGAATCTCATTGGCAGAGCCGGAACAAGGTCCTCCAGTACCCAAGGCTGAGACACCAAAGTACGCCCCCATAACTCCCACCCCAGCCGTCACACACTGATTGCTATTAGAGTAAGAGGTGCCCCAGGGCCCACAACCACCAACACCTTAATCTCTAGTTATCAGGCCTACAGTCACTGCCGTGTATCCCCTTTTCCTTTTTCTCTTTGCTTCAAACACAACAGGGGAATGATACCTGAGTGAGTTGTGCACCCCCTCCTTCACTGAGCCCTGAGGCTTGAGCCTCTCTCACCGCTGCCTAGCCCTGCTCATTGGTCCACCATAAACCAATGAGAACTTTCCCTGTTTCAGCAGGATTCCCAGTGGTCTTCTGAAAACCATTGGGGTGCCCCATTCTTCTTCAAGTCTCCGATCCCACAAAGTGGACCGAAAAGTGGTGGGGGAATCCAAATCTATGGTACAGCTGAGAGATTTCCATGCTGCGACCAGCCAATTGGAAACAGACGTTTGCAGCACAATTGCGATACAGTTGCATAAAAATGCAGCAGGTCAGTACTTTGCATTTTTGGTCCTATCCGTGTGCATTACGTTCCGATTCCAATTGACAGTGTCTTGTTAATAGCATAGGATGCATTCACCTTACAATTTAACATTTTTTATTGTAGTGTGAACAAGCCCCAAAACTGGACTGGTTTCTGTATTTATCAAGCATAAATACAGTCACCCAGTACCCACACCTGAGGCCTGGAGTTAGCGTTTCAACCCTTTCTCAGGAAGAGTCATATAAGGCTAATAAAAAACTGTAGTCCGCTAATGCTGTCATTATAGACGTGGACAATTGGCCAATAGGAGCAGGTTACTGAGAGAGGAAATGTGAAGTTATGATTCAGGCCTAAGTGACACACTAAGTACAAATTTAAAGAAAGGTTGTTTCAGAGAAAAGAAAATAATATTGCGCATGGAGTAATCTTGTAGCACTAATAATGTAGCCATGTGTGTACGCAGTATGTGTATTAGGAAGAGGTTGTTTATGCTTTATAATAACTTTTAAAAAAAAGTTTACCCTTTTCCTCTATTTTATTTTCTGCCGCTATGGTATGTCATAGCCCCTTGTGACAGTACAGACACGTAAAGGGGTCTGATCACAACCCTGTCATCTCTCCAGTCACTGATGGAGATTAGGAGCAGAGAGCTCCTAATCCACATATACATATCTGCAGCCAGACACACTACTGAGAACCAGGAAGTGTTACCGAGTTACATCTTGGCTTCTGATCAGAGAAACGAGCAAGCATGGGAGCTCCATCCACCCTGATCATCATCATCTCTGTACATCACTCCTGGCAATCCCCACTTCAGCCATCCTAACACATAAGCTGGATAAATATAAAAATGGCAATTCCAGAGGAAAGACAAATAATATTGCAGTTATCAGACATGGAATAATCTTGGTTCACTGATAATGTGTGAGGAGTATGTGTATGAGGAAAGGGTTGTTCATCTTTTATTCGAACTTTATTTAAAAAAAATAGGAAAGTAACAGCAGATTACACACACATCTGATAGTTCATACCATCATAGGCATGTTTTAACCCTCTGACAAGATGCATCTCTGCAAAGGCTGTCAATGAAGGGTACAGTCTTTCTGAGATTCATAAAGTCCATGGCAGTGAATGGGCTACAGAAAAAAACTGTACAAATTAACATATCATGGCATGGGTGGAAGTAGGTGCTAGTGTGAGGTAAATACCCACCTTGCTGCAGGCTTTTTCTGTATACTGTATTTGCAGCATTAACATTCCCAGATATGTCACATGCATGCATTAGATGAACAGTATATATGAGTTATTGGAGTCAGGACTGTTCTCCAGCAATTGAATCTGTGATTTTAAAGCTCACCATGCCTCCCCCTCCCCCAAATTGTGCCCAGCCCAGTATAGGTAACAAATGTGCACCTAGTATTAAGTAGGTTGCCACCCCAGTAAAAGTAGCCAGATGTACCCCCAGCATTAAGTTTCCCCCACTCCAGTATAGATAGCAGGATGTGCCTTCAGTATTAGGTAGCCACCTTCCCCAGTATAGATAGCCCAAAGTCCCCCCAGTCTTAGGCAGCCCCACAGTATAGATAGGCAGATTTAACACCAGTATTAGGTAGGTCCTCCACCAGTATAGATAGCAGCATGTGCCCCCGGTATTAGGTAGCTCCCCAGAGTAAAGATAGTGCTGTGGTGCCCCCAGTATTAGGCGCCCCCCGCCCGCACACACACATCTTGCATGTTTACAATTTGTCCAGAAAACCACATTGCCTTGTGTTTGTCCATCACTGACGTACAGGTCCAAAGCACAATAAAGATGTTACTATGGGACTCTATGATTAAGAGTTAGGCTTCTGGACAAAGGTATAAGTTGATTTGTTTACCAGATTTTTCTTTTTCACAGAAACAGAATGCATGTCTTCCTTATTCTCCTGCTTGTATCTGGACATACTACAACTAGTTCTGCTGCCAATTGTAAAAACGAGTATGATTGCCCAAAAGACTATCAAGAAGTCTTCATGACTGACATCACGGATATCCCCACATCTATAAGATCAACAACAACAGAAATATTCATGGTGCAAACCAAAATCTCAACAATCAGAAAAGATGCTTTCAGCTCCTTCAGTCAGCTGAGGAGAATTGCATTCATTAACAATCCCATCAAATCCATTGAAGTTGGTGCTTTTGATAATTTGCCTAATCTGGATGAAATCGAGATAACCGTCAATAAAGACTTGAAGCATCTGGAAAGTGGAGTTTTTCGCAACCTTGGCAGCCTGAAGAAACTTGCGCTGAAAAACAATAACATCAGTACTATAGAAGATGGCATCTTTGACAGCCTATATAATTTAGAAGAACTGTATATAAATATCAATCAGCTGCAGGCGCTTCCTCAAGATCCATTCAAGAACCTTGTGAATCTCACAACTTTACATCTAGCAAAAAATAAAATAACCACTCTGGCTGAAGACATATTTAATTATCTTCCTAAACTGAAAATTCTTCGTCTATATGAGAATGAAATCACTGATCTTCCCCCGGGCTTGGTGGCCAATAATCAAAAATTGGGTGATTTCAGTGTTGCAAAGAACAGGTTAAGGCAATGGCCTAAAAACATTCTGTCCAAATCACAAGCTCTTGAAAAACTTTACTTGGATGGTAATCTGATAGAAGAGCTTCCAGACAATACATTTTTTGGTCTTAATAAACTGAAATTGCTCAAAATCAACTCCAACAATCTACAGAAGCTACCAGATCAGTTGACTGATGGCATTCTCGTTACTGATCTAGACCTGAGCCAAAACAGCTTGACAACTATTCCGCATGAGGTATTTCGCAACTTTAAGACCTTAACAAAGTTGATTATTTCTTCCAATCAATTAAATTATTTAACAAAGGAAATGTTTAAAGGTCTTGATAAATTAACAGAACTAAGCTTGCATACAAATAACCTTACTAACTTACATGATGATGTGTTCTCATTACTTAACAATTTAAAGACACTGAGGCTTAATGATAATCAATTCACCAACTTTCCAGTTCCATCCATTGACTCCATTCCCAAACTTACTAAAGTGTATCTGAAGGGTAATCCGTTGATTTGTGATTGTAATATGGAAGACTTTTACAACTGGATAATAAACCATAAAGCAAAAGTCATAGATGATGATGATCTACTTTGTGATTCACCTCCTCATCACCATGGAAGAAAAATTAGTTCTTTGCAAGTAGATGAACTGATATGCCTGACAACCCCACTAACAACAACACAAGTAACTACAGCCCAGACAACCACTGCATCATTCATCACCACGACTGTGCCAGCTACCAAACAACCTACAACAGTTTTGTTTGTCACAACTCAACCCCTGACAACAACTCCTTTACCCACAACAGTGAAAACAACACTTGTCCTCACCACTTTTCCCTCAACTTCAACTCAAGCAATTACAACTCAGCTAACTACAACTATTATGCCAACCACAAAGGCAACAACGATAGAGCCCACAACTCCAGATGTGACAACAGTGGAGATTACAACACCACATGACACAACAATCGTAAAAACCACAATCAAAGAAGTTTCAACTGTTCCACCATCAACAACTCCACAAAAAACATCAACTTTTCTTCCAACTACTGCAGAGTTCACAACTTCAGATAAGACAACCACAGCTGTAAAAACAACTTTCATTCCCAAAACTAAAACAGTCAGAATTACTACTCTTCCTGAAACTACAACAGTCAGTACGACTACTCTTCCAGAAACTACAACCATCAGCATGACAACTCTTCCAGAAACTACAACCATCAGCATGACAACTCTTCCAGAAACTACAACCATCAGCATGACTACTCGTCTGGAAACTACAACAGTCAGCATGACTACTATTCCAGGAACTACAACTATAACCACGTCAACTCTTCCAGAAACTACAACAGTCAGCACGACTACTCTTCCGGAAACTACAACAGCTAGCATAATTACTCTTCCAGAAACCACATCAGTTAGCATAACTACACTTCCAGAAACCACAGCCATTTTGAAAACGACTGTGCAATCCACAGCACAGACTTCAACAGCCTCTTCAACTACAAAATTGATCACAGCTTCAGAACTGTCTACTGTATTAACAACTTTGGAGAGTACAACAGAGTTGTCTTCTATGGTTCCGTCAACTGAATGTTCTTCCACAACTGTGATGACCAGCAGTGCGACCATGCTTACTACAGAGCTAACATCAACAGAGATCTCTACAACACTCGGAACAACATCACCTACAACATTATTTATGATATTTTCAGTAGAAAACAGTTCTACTACCTCATCTTCTGTCACCTCCTTGTCACCTACTACAATGTTGGCCAATGTTACTTTGCCTTCCTCTATCCCATTACTTTCTAAAAGCAGTGATTTTCTACTAGGAAGTAAAATACACCATTGTAAGTTTTTATTTATCTCGTATCTAACTCTCTTATGCATTGAAATTTGTTGCACACTATTTCTAGTAACCTTTACCTACACCTTACATAAATCTATACGCAGTGTTAAGATACCTACACGTCCTGTACGGCTGGTTAACATGTATAGGAATAGAGACAATACGTAGGAGTACTTATACTACTGTGCATTTTATGATCTTTTATTGCTATGCTGTGAGAATTTACTACATTTTTATGAAAAAGATTAGTTTGCCAGAGAGACGTGACACCAGACGGCATAAAGTACCTGAAGCCAGTGGCGTAGCTAAGGAGCTGTGGACCCTGGTGCAAGTTTTACATGGGGCCCCCCCAGGTACTCTATACATAGCAATTGATACCAAACCTGCCAAGGACAACTACAGTGTCAGAGGTGCAAAAAGGGGATGGGGAACAGTGTGTTAAAGATTACTACTATTCAAAGCATCTATAGAAGTGATTATTACAAGCACAGGACCAATAGAGAGCTAGAACTGTGATAAAGAGTGGACCTTTCGGGGCCCCTCTGGCCCAAGGGCCCCGATGCGGTCGCTACCTCTGCACCCCCTATTGCTACGCCACTTCCTGAAGCTGCATTTTATGATGTGTTGGCTCCACTCAAGTAATGGCAACCTACATTACATGTAAGTGACAGGAACACTTGAAATATTTTGATTCTTTATTGTCTGTTACAAAGTTTGTTGCTTGAAGGCAGCTATGTAGGAAATTTATATTTCTGCCAATAAAAGTCCTACCAATTATCCCACTCTCAAATACAGCAGGATCATTGTGCTGACAGTCTGCATTGCTGTGATCACTCTCTCTATCCCATGTTGCATCCAGTTCCAGGCACTGCTGGGCAGGTGTGTGTGCATGAAAGATGTGCATGGAGGGGCAGGAACTAATGGGAAATTCCTATTTATACTAAATATCGGTTTCTGTGTTATCATAACTGAGGTTTGACTGTGGTCTTATATTCCCCCCTGCCTCTCCTTCCCTCCCTCTCCACCTTACTATGGGCGGTACAGGATGGCGATCCATCCTAAACCGCCTCTGATAGGCTTCAGCCTATCAGATGCCGGCGATCCCTGGCCAACCAGAGGCCGGGGATCGCCGATCTCCTTTACGGCGCTGCTGTGACAGCAGCGCCGTATGATGTAAACACCGGGGATTTCTTCCCCGGGTGTTTACATTTAGCCTGCGAGCCGCTTGAACTTTCGAGTGGCCGTTTCCATGGAAATACCACTGAGACCAGCCGCCGCCTATCGGCTTTGGCTGGTCGTTGAGTGGTTAAAGCCCATCTAAAATTAAAAATCAGTGTACGAATTGTGTGTCCACTCACATTGCTTTGGATTCACTATATGGTCCTTTAGTTAACTAATACTTAATTATATATTTTATGTCAACTAATCCTTGACTTCCTGTCGCTCAGACCTCATAAATCCTGTTAAGGAGAAGTGGTCTTGGCCAACTGTCATTAGCACTACAATATGTGCTGAGCCTGTCAGTTGGGGTATTTGAAGGGTACCTGAATGGGGTGAAATTATTTAAAATAAACATATGATGTACCTGAAAATGAATATTACATACTTACCTCATCATCAGTTCCTCACAGAATCTCACCATTTTCTTCTAACAACAATTCCTTCCAGTTTTGACTAGGTCTAGTCAGACCTGTCTTTTGAAGCTGAAAGGCTTAATGTGCCTACTAATAATCCAATCTTTTTTGTTCAGTCTTACCATTTCTATGTAATATAAGGGACTGCCTAAAATGTCAATTTAAAATATTCACTCAATGTACCCTTCTACTACATAGATTTGATAAGATTGGACTAAAAAGATTGGATCATTAGTGGCCACCAATAGGACCCTTTTCCACTATATCAGTTGCTGTCAGTTATAACTGAAAGGACAACTGATGTGCAAGTTAATGTCCATGTTTCTCTGTGGGTCAAGTGGGCAATACTACATGTTAATGGAGTGCTGACCCAGAAGCTGTTACTGGGTTATCACCATTTTTGAAATGGAGGATGGAAATTTCCATCAATCACAGTGGACAAAACAGGACGCAGGAAAGGAGAAAGAGATTGATGAGCAGTTTGACAAGCGTATGTTTATTCTGACTTTTATTTTTCAGTTCAGGTTTGCTTTAACCATGCCCTCTCAAGGTTGCATATGATTAATATTAATGAGATGGGCAGCAACAGAAATTAACTGACACTGAGCACAAGTATAAGGGTCCTTTTACACTTAAAGAGAATCTGTACTGAGTAAAAATATTTAAAATAAACACATGAGGCAACTTCAAATGAACATTGCATAGTTACCTTGCCATCAGTTCCTCTCAGAAGCTCACCATTTTCTTCTGACAACAATCCCTTCCAGTTCTGACAATATTTTGTCAGATCTGAAATATATCAGTTGCTGTCAGTAAAATATCGGTTGCTGTCAGTTATAGCTGAGAGGAAAACTGATGTACCAAGTAATGTCCATGTTTCCCTATGGCTCAAGTGGGCGATGTTACAGTTTAACTGTGTGCTGACCAGAAAGCTGTTATGGGTAATGGCCATTTTCAAAATGGAGGAGGACGGAAAATTCCCTTGATCACAGTGAACAAATAGGACGCGGGACAGGAGAAAGACACTGAGGAGTAGACTACATGGAAGGGAAGTATGACTTGTGTATGCATATTTTGACTTTTAATGTTCAGTTCAGGTTTTCTTTAAAGCATTGGTATGCATTAGTATGTGTTGCATTTTTGTCTCCATAGCAGTGTATTAGGAAAAAACTTTCATTTAAAACGTGTCTAGTGGGAACTGTGCCATTGGAAAACATGGGCATTTCTTTGAAAATCAGTTGTCCTTTCAATTGTAACTGAGAGCAACTGATTAAGTGTAAAAGGACCCTAAAAGATCATTTTACACTACATCAGTTGCTTTCAGTTATAACTGAACGGACAACGGATGTGCAGTCCAAGTGGAGGTAAAGTCCATGTTTCCTGTGGCTCAGTTCACATTATATGCATTTTAACTGAAAGCTTTTTAAAGGGGCACTATGGCGACAAAATTTTTCATTTAAAATATGTGCAAACATAGACAAATAAGAAGTACGTTTTTTTCCAGAGTAAAATGAGCCATAAATTACTTTTCTCCTATGTTGCAGTCACTTACAGTAGGTAGTAGAAATCTGACAGAAGCGACAGGTTTTGGACTAGTCCATCTCTTCATAGGGGATTCTCAGCAAGGGTTTTATTCTTTCTAAAGATATTCTCTAAAAGGGATTTAAACAATGATGCTGGCCAGCTTCCCTGCTCACTACACAATTTTTTGGCAGTTGGACAGAGCAACTGCCATTCACTAAGTGTTTTTAAAAATAAATAAATCCCTTAGAATCCCCTATGAAGAGATGGACTAGTCCAAAACCTGTCGCTTCTGTCAGATTTCTGCTACTTACTGTAAGTGACAGCAACATAGGAGAAAAGTAATTTATGGCTCATTTTACTCTGGAAAAAACATACTTCTTATTTGTATATGTTTGCACATATTTTACATTTTACAATTGTTCGCCATAGTGCCCCTTTAACAACGCACTGCTATACAACAACTGATCAGTTTGTCAGTGTATGGTGTAAAAGAGGACTTAGTATTGTGTATCCATTGAAGTTATATCAAAGATATGATTATTAATTATGTTGCGCATCTTACAGTAAAACAAATCGCATCCTGCAATAATTATTGGAATTAGTTGCAATATGATGACTAGCTACTGGAAAATAGTGACAGTTGCAAGATTTGAAATGACCACTAGGCACAGCCATGCTATGGCACAGTGTAGGCAGTGCCTTATGTCTGGTTCCATTATTAAAAAAATTAGACAGTTAACACTGATGTCTCACAAAAGCGCAAGGTGAGATTTCCACAGCATACTGAATTACTGTGTACTGGGTAGAGAATGTTGGTGGTATCAGCACTTCACAGGAGGTCCCCGATCTTAGGTCAACACCACTGCCGTGGACCGTCATGCTGAATTAATGGCAGGTTTTCTTTTTTTTATGGGCTTTAACATTCCAGTGTGTGATTTCAGTGATCAGAAAGACAGAGAAAAACGTGAAAACACAAGTTTTCCCAAAATGACAACAAATGCAAAAACTCTCTTCCTCATGCAAACTTAAAGAGGAACTCCAGCCTAAACAAACATACTGTCATTTAGTTACATTAGTTACCGTATATACTCGCATATAAGCCGACCCGCATATAAGCCGACCCCCCAACTTTTACCTGAAAAAACAGGGGAAAATGATTGACCCCCATATAAGCCGGGGGTAGGAAATGCTGGCCGCCTTATTCCCCTAGTGTGTCCCAGTATAGCTAGTAAAGTGCCCAGTATGGGTAGGTAGTGCCCCAGTATAGCTAGTATAGTGCCCAGTATAGCTAGTATAGTGCTCAGTTTAGCTAGTATAGTGCTCAGTATAGCTAGTATAGTGCCCCAGTTTAGCTAGTATAGTGCTCAGTATAGCTAGTATAGTGCTCAGTATAGCTAGTATAGTGCCCCAGTTTAGCTAGTATAGTGCTCAGTATAGCTAGTATAGTGCCCCAGTTTAGCTAGTATAGTGCTCAGTATAGCTAGTATAGTGCCCCAGTTTAGCTAGTATAGTGCTCAGTATAGCTAGTATAGTGCCCCAGTTTAGCTAGTATAGTGCTCAGTATAGCTAGTATAGTGCTCAGTATAGCTAGTATAGTGCACCAGTTTAGCTAGTATAGTGCTCCGTATAGCTAGTATAGTGCCCCAGTTTAGCTAGTATAGTGCTCAGTATAGCTAGTATAGTGCCCCAGTTTAGCTAGTATAGTGCTCAGTATAGCTAGTATAGTGCTCAGTATAGCTAGTATAGTGCCCCAGTTTAGCTAGTATAGTGCTCAGTATAGCTAGTAAAGTGCTCAGTATAGCTAGTATAGTGCCCAGTATAGCTATTATAGTGCCCCAGTTTAGCTAGTATAGTGCTCCGTATAGCTAGTATAGTGCTCAGTATAGCTAGTATAGTGCCCCAGTTTAGCTAGTATAGTGCTCAGTATAGCCAGTGTAGTGCCCTGCCTCGCACGCTCCCTCCCTTCCTCCCTCCGCGGCCGCTGCTGCTATTACCTGCTTTAGGCAGCGGCCGCTTCCTAATCCGGGTTCCCCTCTTCATCCTGCGGACTCCGTAACTGTATCACAGCAGCGCGCCCGGCGCTGCTGCTGTAACGATGCAGGGGCCAGGAAAGAGCGGTTCCCCTGGTAATGGCGATGCGCTTTTACCAGGGGAACCGCTCTTTCCTGCCCCCTGCATCGTCACAGCAGCAGCGCCGGGCGCGCTGCTGTGATACAGTTACGGAGTCCGCAGGATGAAGAGGGGAACCCGGATTAGGAAGCGGCCGCTGAAGCAGGTAATTTAGCAGCAGCGGTGGCCGCGGAGGGAGGGAGGGGGCGAGCGAGCAGGCGAGCGGGCGGGCGGGCGGGGGGCGCAGACCACCACCCACGACTCGCATACAAGCCGACCCCCCAACTTTTGGCCCCCTTTTTGGGGGTCAAAAATTAGGCTTGTATGTGAGTATATACGGTATGTTGATTAAAATAGATAGGTAATAAAATCTCTTACCTACACTGTTTTAAAAGAACAAGCAAACGTTTGATTTCATGATAGCAGCCATCTTTTTGGTTGAAAGGAGGTGACAGGGAGCATGAGACACAGTTCCAACTGTCCTGTGTCCTGAGCACCTCTCCCAGTTGCTAGGCAACGTGAATAACAACATAGGAAATCCCATCATGCTCTGCACAGCATCAGGGGGAAAAAGCCCGGGCTTTTTTTCTTTGATGGGTGGAGCTTAGGTAAAAATGCAGCTAAAAATGATGCTTTGGTAAGAAAAACAAAGTTCTGATGCTGTGAAACTGTTAAAGAAACACCAAGCCTTTTCAGTTCTGCTGAGTAGATTTTTAGTCCGAAGGTTCACTTTAAACTTATGTAAAAAGCTTATTTTCATCAACCTCATTCTGTACGTACTTCTGTCCCATCCCCAAGCCACCATTTGTGTTTCTTTCATTAGCTTATTAAAGTAAACCTAAGACGGGAGGAGAAAGTTCTATTTTTCTTACCTTCCAGCACACTAGTCTGCAACTGTGCACTAGCCCGCAATTGGTCCAGTTGGTGCGCTTTCGGAGGGGTACAGTGCACAATGGAGCGGACCTGAAGGAAAATGAGGGACCGGTAAGGCTATGGGGACTGGAAGAAGCCATAGGTAAATAAAAAATACTTTTCCCCACTTTTCAGTTACATGCTCCTTTCACACTATGGTGTTGTGTCGTGGTAACCTCCCCACCACTTCCCCGTTGCAGTGGCCTTTAGAGTCAATGATCCAGGCCACGATACCCACGGTGTGATGGAAGTGATACACAGACTCTGCAGCGCATTGCCAAGCGCTGCAAGCGGTACTGCTCGGCGCATGATTGCATTAGAGTCAATGGCACCGCATTCATCTTTAAAGATTGTTGCATTATCGATGTGACACACATGGGCATATTGGCGAAGTCACGTGACACACTTCCTATCTGGAAGCAGGCCTGGATGTACCTCACAGGAGCCTATAGGCCTATAGGCACAGATGTTCTGGCACCTTAGATTTTGGCCTCCATGAACCTGCAAACCCCCACCTAACTGCACCGCAAGTGTGCCGGCTGTCTTCCTTACTTCCCGTGCCCATCATAGGTAGCTGCAGGTGCCCCTTAGTTTTGGGTAGCCAGAAATACCCTCAATATTAAGTAGCTAGAGGTGTCCCTAACTATTAGGTATCAAGAGAAACCTCAGTATTAAAGGACCACTATTGCAAAAATAATACAATTTTAAATACATGTTTATTTAGTCTAGAGAAAAGACGCCTTAGAGGGGATCTAATTAACATGTATAAATACATCAGAGGGCAATATAAAAGCTTGGCGGATGAGCTTTTTGTCCCTAGGCCTTCTCAAAGGACTAGAGGACATGATCTGCGCATGGAGGAAAACCGTTTTAGCCATTTATTTAGGAAAGGGTTCTTTACAGTAAGAGTGATTAAAGGATACCCAAGGTGACATGTGACATGATGAGATAGACATGGGTATATACAGTGCCCAGCACACAAATAACTATGCTGTGTTCTTTTTTTCTTTCTCTGCCTGGAAGAGTTAAATATCAGGTATGTAAGTGGCTGACTCAGTCCTGACTCAGACAGGAAATGACTACATTGTGACTCTCACTGATAAGAAATTCCAACTGTAAAACACTTTCCTAGCAGAACATGGCTTCTGAGAGCAGGAGAGAGATAAAAAGGGTCAATAGATCATAGATTTTAGCTCTGGCATACTTCAAAGAATTGAGCAAAAACAATAAAACAGCTAAAACGTAAAAAGTAGATATAAACACAAAATCAAACTGTAGAATATCTTAAAAAGTCATTTTTAGCAGAAGGAGATAGATACAATCATTTATTTCATTCATTTATTTTCACCTCGGGTGTTCTTTAAGATGTGGAATGCATTGCCACAGGAAGTAGTTATGGCAAATTCAATACCTGCATTTAAAGAGGACTTAGATGCTTTCCATGCATTGAAAGACATCCATGGCTACAATTACTAGGTAATTCCCAGTGATGTTGATCCATGGATTTTATCTGATTGGTATCTGGAGTCAGGAAGGAATTTTTTCCCTTTTGGGGCTAATTGGACCATGCCTTGTAAGGGTTTTTCGCCTTCCTCTGGATCAACAGGGATATGTGAGGGAGCAGGCTGGTGTTGTATTTTGTTCTCTGGTTGAACTCGATGGACGTACTGTATGTCTTTTTTCAATCCAAATAACTATGTAAACATATACAAATAAGAAGTACATTTCTTCCAGAGTAAAATGAGCCAGAAATTACTTTTCTCCTATGTTGCTGTCAGTTACAGAAGGTAGTAGAAATCTGAAAGAACCGACAGGTTTTGGACTAGTCCATCTCCTCATGGGGGATTCTAAGGGATTTGTTTACTTTTAAAAGCACTTAATAAATGGCAGGTGCTTTGTACAACTGCCAAAAAAGTGTGCAGGGAGGCTGGCCAGAATCATTACATAAATCCTTTGCAGGGAATCTCTTTATAAAGAATAAAAGCCTTTTCTGAGAATCCCCCATGAGATGGCGTAGTTCAAAACCTGTCGGTTCTGTCAGATTTGTACTACCTACTGTAAGTGACAGCAACATAGGAGAAAGGTAATTTATGACTCATTTTACTGTGGAAAAAACATACTCCTTTTTTGTATACCGTATATACTCGAGTATAAGCCGAGATTTTGAGACCTAAAAAGTGGTCCAAAAGTGGGGGTCTCGGCTTATACTCGAGTCACAATCCCCTAAGAGTGCATCTACGTAACATGAAAATAGGAGCTGAATTATTGCGCAATGGTGCATTTTCAAATCAGCGGTGTCTGTGCCGTGTCCCTCCTCCTCTCCATGTGCTGAGAGCGGCTTTAGATTGCGCTGGCTGGAGGGCGAGCAAATCCCCGTCCGCCAGAGCGGAATGTTGGGCATACCTCTTTGCTTTTTTTCAGCCCCCTCCCTTCCACCAAAGCATCCGAGCGTCTCCCGGTAAATGCAGCGCGGTGTTACATTTGTTTCCCTGGTTCCCGGTGCACGCCGATTCCTCTGCAACACAGGCTCTTTGCTATGACGCCATCTAGCGTGCGCCACTGCTGGCGTCATAGCAAAGAGCCTGTGAAGTTGCAGAGGAATCGGCGCGCACCGGGAACCAGGGAAACAAATGTAACACTGCTGCATTTACCGGGAGACGCTCGGATGCTTTGGTGGACGGGAGGGGGCTGAAAAAAAGCAAAGAGGTATGCCCAACATTCCGCTCTGGCGGACGGGGATTTGCTTGCCCTCCAGCCAGCGCAATCTAAAGCCGCTCTCAGCACATGGAGAGGAAGAGGGACACGGCACTGACACGGGTCTTTGAAAATGCACCATCACGCTATAATTCAGCTCCTATTTTCATGTTGCGGTGTGTTGGTGGGAGGGGGTTGTCACGCTGTGCTCTTGAACAAGCTGACATCACCCTTCCAGTCAAAAACCTTACTGTGTCAGGGGCCAAATCCAGGGCAAAACACAGCTCGTCATTCAGAGCAGCAGTCCAGCCGGGTGGCATGAAAAAGTAGCCGGGTGGGGCGAGATGAGAATGCAGGGCCTGTGCTTCTGTGTGCAACTCTGCTTACAGCTTAGGAGGAGGTGAGCCGATGACAGCCGGGTGCTCACCAAAACTAGCTAGGTGGAGCACCCGGCTAAAAGAGCCTGGGGAGAACACTGCACGCTGCAAACTGCAAAGTACAACCATAAATGCAGTGCAAGATTTGTACAATGCGATTTTCTGTGTTTTTAATTTTTTTATGGATTCTAGGAACACAAGCACAAAAGCTCAACAAGTGCAGCAGAACTGATGTGAAACATCCGTAAATGCTGACCACACTATCTGCATCTTTGTGTTAGGTGTATGATTCAGGCACTACTGAAGCCAGCATGATCATCAACATTATCAGGCAACTGGCGTTGTAATATGGCAACCTCAACAATCCACACACTACAGTGTCACTTTAAAGAGAAAAACGTCCCCTGGGGGGTACTCACCTCGGGAGGGGGAAGCCTCTGGATCCTAATGAGGCTTCCCCCGTCCTCCTCTGTCCCATGGGGGTCACGCTGCAGCCCTTCAAAGCCGGCCCGACAGATCCGACAGCCTGTTCAATATTTACCTTTCCAGGCTCCAGAGGGGGCGCTGTTTCAGCTCTTCTGACGGAGAGAGGCAGAAATAGCCGATTTCCGTCGGGTCCGCTCTACTGTGCAGGCGCAGGAGACTTGCGCCTGCGCAGTAGAGCGGCCCGACGGAGATCGGCTATTTCCGCCTATCTCCGTGGGAAGAGCAGATACTGCGCCTGCGCTGGAGCCAAAAGGTAAATATTTACATCGCCGCTGCTCCGGTAGGATTTTCCCCCCGCCGCCGTGGGACCAAGGAGGACGGGGGAAGCCTCAATAGGATCCGGAGGCTTCCCCCACCTGAGGTGAGTACCCCCCAGGTTTTCTTTAAAATAACTAGCACAAGATCCTTCCTTTTATCAGTGAAAGTGTCTTCCTGGTGCCTTGAAGGAATTATATCACAGTGCATACTGCAGGCTTTTGTATAATTGTAAAATTGATTGTACAGTTCTGTGCAAAATTTCAGTGCAGTGATGCTCTAATATTGACATTGCTGTATCAGCTGTTTGTATTATTATAAAGTACCACTTGAGGGCACTGTTGTACTTGTATAAGAATTTTTCTTAAAGGGAATCTAAACTGAGAAGGATATGGATTTTTCCTTTTAAAATAATACCAGTTCCCTGACTCTCCTGCTGATCCTGTGTCTCTAATACTTTTAGCCACAGCCCCTGAACAAGCATGCAGATCTGGTGCCCTGACTGAAGTCACACTGGATTATCTGCATGCTTGTTTCAGGTGTGTGACTCAACCACCACTGCAGCCAAAGAGCTCAGCAGGACTGCCAAGCAACTGGTGTTGATTAAAAGGAAACATCCATATCCCTCTCAGTTTAGGTTCCCTTTAAGCATTAAAAAAAAGTGAAAGATCTATCTATCTATCTATCTATCTATCTATCTATCTATCTATCTATCTATCTATCTATCTATCTATCTATCTATCTATGTAATGCTAGGTACACACCATACAATTTTGTGACATATTTACTGTCAGATCGACTATTTCCAACATGCACGATCTGATTTCTGATCAATTTTCCATAGAAATGAATGGAAAATTGATCAGAAAAGCGATCAGAAATCAGATGGAACATGTTGGAAATAGTCAATCTGACAGTAAATCTGTCGGAAAATTGCATCGTGAGTAGCTAGCATAAGAGATCCCAGGCTGTTTCTGATGATTCATGATTCTGGAAATTCAGTATCCATATATACTGTTGGTACAATTTCAACTTCACATTATGGACTCATTGAACTCAAATAATCAATTGCATGCGCAGAAGCCCACAACTAGTGCCAACTGATCAGATTATCGTAGCGCCTGAACAGAGGGGCTGAGGAGGTCGTCAAGGAAGGCCACGATGCTCATGGGGCTGGAGGAAGCCCCAGGTAAGTATAAATAACCACCAGTGTACTATTTTTAGTACACGTTAAGGGAAAGCTAATTCACTTATCTGTTTGTTTTTGAGATGTGGGAGGAAACCACTAGAGATAGCCCGAACGGTTCGCCGGCGAACTTGTTCGCGCGAACAATGGTGGTTCGCGTTCGGGGCGAACACATAGCGACATCGACCGGCCCCCAATACTAAATCATTGGGCTAAGCTTTGACCCTCTACATCACCGTCAGCAGACACATGGCAGCCAATCAGGCTGCACTCCCTCCTGGACCCCTGCCCCCCCCCCCCCCCACTTATAAAAGGCAGCAGTGTCGGCCATTTTCTCACTCTGTCTGCTACCTGCTTTAGTGAGAGAAGGGAGAGGTTGCTGCAGAGATAGGGAAAGCGTTAGTTAGGTCTTGTTAGCTTGCTCCTTGCTGATATTTGTTGCTGAAAACAACCTAAAAAAAAAAGCTGTTCTTGTGATGTGTTTGTGTGTGTGTGTGTGTGTGTGTGTGTGTGTGTGTGTGTGTGTGTGTGTGTGCCACTGACACAGCATATACAGCCCTGTCTGTCGCAGCTGGCCATTGCTGATTGCTATACTGTACCAGGCCCAGCACAGTCAGTGTATACCTTTCACTGCATCTGTGTGACTGCACATTGTATTATACCAGCAGTCAGTAGCTTTCACTGCATCTGTGTGACTGCACATTGTATTATACCAGCAGTCAGTGTATACCTTTCGCTGCATCTCTGTGACTGCACATTGTATTATACCAGTCAGTGCATACCTTTCACTTGAATGGATGGCAGACTTGCCCTCCATAACAGATTCTCGTTATAGGATTTAAAGTGTATTCGTCTCATCATTGTACAGCAGTCAGCAGTGCCTCATTGTATTATACCAGCAGTCAGTGCATACCTTTCACTGCATCTGTGTGGCTGCACATTGTATTATACCAGCAGTCAGTGCATACCTTTCACTGCATTTGTGTGACTGCACATTGTATTATACCAGCAGTCAGTGCATACCTTTCACTGCATTTGTATTAGTCCAGTCAGTGCATACCTTTCACTTCATCTCCCCAATATGGACAAAACAACAGGCAGAGGCAGAGGAAGAGCCAGATGTAGGCCACCCGGCAGGTCTGTTCGAGGTCGTGCTGGCGTGATTTCGTGTGGCCCTCAACCAAAGTACAGTGTTCAGAAGGCACGTACCATCAACCCCCAAGATTGTTAGGATGTAGTTGCCTATTTAACACAGAACACCTCATCTTCCTCATCTTCCGCATGAACCTGTGACATATATTCCTCCTCCTGCTCTTATTCTGGCACCCTACTTAACACTCAGCCGGCAGCCACCAGCGCTACTACTAGCACCACAGCCGCTCCACATTAGATGTCGCAGGAGTTATTCACACATGTTTGTGGGGAATTAACTGATTCACAACCATTATTGTTACAAGAAGATGAAGGCGCTGAGGATGTTATACCACCTCATATGTCTGAGTTAGGCATCAGTATAGACGTAAGGTGGGAGGATGATGAAGAACCTATTGTTGGTGCAGTTTTGGAGGTGTCTGATACAAGCAAAGCTGTAGAGGATGATTATGATGATGATGATGATCCTGCCATGGATGTCACATGGGTTCCCAATAGACAAGATGAACAGGGGGACAGTTCAGAGGGGGAGTCAGAGAGGAGTAGGAGGAGATGAGTTCCTGAAAGAAGCAGGGAGAGCTCATCATCAGAAACAGCTTGTGGCAGCTAGCCAGCCAGGGCCGGCCCGCTCATGAGGCGGGGTGAAACTTTTGCCTCAGGCGGCACATCAGTGTTTGTAGTTTTTAACGTTCGCCTGCTCATTGACGTCTATTGCGGTTCGCCGAGTTCGCCGGTTTGCAAACTTTTGCGGACGTTCGCGTTCGCGGTATCGAGCCATCTCTAGAAAACACCAGGGCGCCCAAAGGAAACCTAGACAGACATGGGGAAAATCTACAAACTCTGTTGGACTTTAATAACAGTGCCCCAATGACTGCTGCTGAAAATTAAGTTGGAATTGTATTTCTGTATTTGTATGTAGCACTGATATGCAAATTTGTTATAAATAAATGATTAATAAACATGTAAATCATCTTTGATTTAAGCTTACATCAAACACATATTTATTACTGGGAACATTTATCCAGTAAGCACATGCCACACTCTAATGACGGTCTGATACAAAGCCAGTCAACTTATGTATCGTTTTGGGAGGAAACTGCTGCACCCCAGGGAGTCCCACAGAGAGGAAGACATTGAAAAAAAGAATTTATAAAGGTTTACAGCAAATCTGTAGTAAGGAAAAAAAAATCAGATACTTAGGTATGGAGAGGGAAGGCTCTGGATCCTTTTGAGACTTCCCTGTCGGAACACTTGTATTAACCTCCTTGGCGGTATGGACGAGCTCAGCTTGTCCATGACCGCTGGAGGGCGCCACTCAGGCCCCGCTGGGCCGATTTTCACAAATTTTTTTTTTTTTTTTTAAACCATCTTTTATTGAAGGATAATATCATTACAATATCAACTTTTTCTTACCATGCCAAGAAAGAAACATCTTTTTTTACATAGTATTCCACTTTTCAAACTTTCTAACAATGTTTACTTTTTTCTTTCAGTTTAACATTTTGTGCTAGGTGTTCTTAAGCCATCTTTTTTTCCCCCCTTTTCCCCCCCTCCCTTTCCCTCCCCAACATTTTCCCTCTTAACATTTGTGGATAGGCAGTGATGGACACCCCTTCTTTGATGGGGTTGTTTGTCTTTCTGTATTTTCTCTTCTTGTTCTGTGTTTTCAAAATCCTTTTCATAGAATCTCTATTCAGCCTTTCTTTACCTGGTAGAGCATTCTAATTTCCCCAGTGTGCCGTTCAGTTGCTCCACACAATACCATTCTGTATACTTAAATGGTTCCATAATTAAGTCAATTTCTAATCTCTTATAATAAAATATTATAAATTTCTTCCATTTTGAGAAAAATCTTTTAGTGTATTTTGACTTATGTGCCAGCACTATAATTTTTTCCCGTTCAAATAAAAATCTCAATTCTTTTTTTATTTCCCCAATTTGTGGAGTCGTTGGGAAGCAGGGCCGGCCTTTGACCTGAGCGACCTGTGCGATCGCTCAGGGCGCCGGCTTCCAGGGGGCGCTCCTGCCGCCTGGCCGCATGTAGCTGGCTGTGTCCGTCTCGCTCCGCCCCCCCCCCCCCCCGTGCGGCCACCGTGATGGAGGGGGGAGCCGCGGGGAGAGCAGCCCGTCCTCTCCCTCCCTCCTCTCCGGGCGCTCTCCGTGCTCCCCCCTCCGATGCTGCTGCAGACTGCAGAGAGAACAACTCACCTCCCTGGTTCCGATCGCCGGCGCCTCTCACTTGCCGCTGGTCTCCTCTTGTACATTGTCACTGATGCACAATAAACTTCCTGCTTAACAGGAAGTTTACTGTGTATCAGTGTCAATGTACAAGAGGAGACCAGCGGCAAGTGATACACCGTGAGAGGCGCCGGCGATCGGAACCAGGGAGGTGAGTTGTTCTCTCTGCAGTCTGCAGCAGCATCGGAGGGGGGAGCACGGAGGGTGGCCCGGAGAGGAAGGGAGGGAGAGGTCGGGCTGCCCTCCCCGCGGCTCCCCCTCCAGTATGAGGGGAGGGGAGCACCTACCTACCTACCTAATCTATACTGGGGGCACCTACCTATCTAGCCTGTACTGGGGGGGCAGCTACCTATCTAATCTATACTGGGGGGCAGGCAGCTACCTATCTAATCTATACTGGGGGCACCTACCTATCTAGCCTGTACTGGGGGGGCAGCTACCTATCTAATCTATACTGGGGGGCAGGCAGCTACCTATCTAATCTATACTGGGGGCACCTACCTATCTAGCCTGTACTGGGGGGGCAGCTACCTATCTAATCTATACTGGGGGGCAGGCAGCTACCTATCTAATCTATACTGGGGGCACCTACCTATCTAGCCTGTACTGGGGGGGCAGCTACCTATCTAATCTATACTGGGGGGCAGGCAGCTACCTATCTAACCTATACTGGGGGCACCTACCTATCTAACCTATACTGGGGGGGGCAGCTACCTATCTAATCTATACTGGGGGCACCTACCTATCTAACCTATACGGGGGGGGGCAGCTACCTATCTAATCTATACTGGGGGCACCTACCTATCTAACCTATACTGGGGGGGGGGGGGGGCAGCTACCTATCTAATCTATACTGGGGGCACCTACCTATCTAACCTATACTGGGGGCACCTACCTATCTAACCTATACTGGAGGGGCAGCTACCTATCTAACTTATACTGGGGGCAGCTACCTATCTAACCTATACTGGGGGCACCTACCTATCTAATCTATACTGGGGGCAGCTACCTATCTAACCTATGCTGGGGGCAGCTACCTATCTAACCTATGCTGGGGGCAGCTACTTATCTAATCTATACTGGGGGCAGCTACCTATCTAACCTATACTGGGGGCAGCTACCTATCTAACCTATACTGGGGGCAGCTACCTATCTAACCTATACTGGGGGCAGCTACCTATCTATACTATACTGAGGGAACCTACCTATCTAACCTATACTGGGGGGGCAGCTACCTATCTAACCTATACTGGGGGGGGGGGCAGCTACCTATCTAATCTATACTGGGGGGGGGGGCAGCTACCTATCTAATCTATACTGGGGCAGCAGCTACCTATCTAATCTATACTGGGGGCAGCAGCTACCTATCTAATCTATACTGGGGGCAGCAGCTACCTATCTAATCTATACTGGGGGCAGCAGCTACCTATCTAAGCTATACTGGGGGCAGCTACCTATCTAACCTATACTGGGGGGGGCAGCTACCTATCTAATCTATACTGGGGGCAGCTACCTATCTAACCTTTACTGTAGGCAGATCCCCCCTTTAGTGTATATAGGCTTAGGCTACTAGTCTTACAGTCGCAGATCCCCTTTTAGTGTATTTAGGCAGCAGATCCCCCCCCCCCATTAGTGTATGTGTGTGGTGCGCTCACACGCGAAGAGGATGAATTTGGGGGGGGGGGGGGGCACCAAAATCTGGTTCTGCTCAGGGCGCTGTGAAACCTAAGGCCGGCCCTGTTGGGAAGATCCACCTATTAAATATTACCTTTCTTGCTGCTATTATTATTGTGTGGACCAACTTATTTGGCACCTCATCAGATTTATTGCACTCTCCTCTACTATAGTAATTAAACAACAATATGAGTGGGTCTTTTGCTATATTTTTCCCGCACATTTTTTTAATCAGTTTGCACACTGAATCCCAAAATTTTGATATTGTTGGACATTCCCACACACAGTGGAACAGATTTGCATTCGCCAGCTTGCACTTTGGGCACTGTGGCTTATACCCAGATGGTGGTGGATTTCTATACCTGATATCGAATGCATATTTTGCCCTATGCAAAAAAAGTAAATGGGACTCTCTCCACACTTCGTATGTGATACAACCTCTAACTTCCATCAATCCTTGCAGAATTTTCTTTGGGATGTCTGGATCCTTCATAGTATGTCCCCATTTCTTTAACCCTTGATGTGCAATTCCCTCCGCCCCCCACGCCCCCATGTCTTTGTATATATTTGACAAGGTCACATTGTGGTTGCCTGGTTTAATTAATTTATCAAATTTTGTTATTTCCAGTATTGGATCTATTTTCTTAATAATTGAGGAGCAAAAGGAGGTGATCTGGGCATAATACAAAAAGTGTACCGCAGGGATATCGTATTTATCTCTTAATTCTTTAAATGTCATCAATCTTTTTTCTTTTAGATTACATATGTGTCCCAACATTACTATCCCCTTTTCTTCCCATTTCAAAAAACCTTCATGCTGTATTGTGGGGGGGAATTCAGGATTACCCCATAGAGTCATATATTTGGATATTCTATATGGTAAGCCTGAGAGTTTTCTCACCTCTCTCCAGGTTAATATTGTATCTCTCATTATCAAATTATATTTGATTCGCACAGGTAAATTCCGCTGTTTGGTGTGAAGCAGACCTTTTAGAGACCAGGGCTCAGCTACTGCAGCTTCTAGTTCATAATTTGAGAACCTACTTGTGTTATCTATCCAATCTTTAACATGACGCATTAAACAGGCAAGATTATATAGCCTAATATTCGGCACCCCCAGCCCTCCCCATTCCTTGGACAGTTCTAATTTTTTTATAGCAATTCTATGTTTTTTCCCTTTCCATAGAAAATCAGTGAAGGATCTCTGCAACAGCTTAACCTCTTTGTGCGCTATTAGCATGGGTATATTTTGCATTGGATATAACAATTTTCCGAATGATATCATTTTTAACAAAAATGTCCTTCCTATCAAATTGACCGGCAGGTTTTTCCAATTTTGGATCTGTGTTATTATTTTCTGTATCAATTTTACAAAGTTTTCATTATATAGGCTACTTGGATCCCTTGTTATCCATATACCCAAATATTTTATTTTCCGAGAGGCAACAGTTACCCCATGATCCTTCACCCATTCCCTACCTGTGTGCTTAGTCAGGAAGAACAGTTCTGACTTGCTATTGTTTACCTTAAAACCTGTGAATTCTTTTATTTCCTGGAAAAATTCCAAAATTCCTTTTAATTGATCCTTTGTATTTTCCATGAATATTAATACCGGTAGGTCATCTGCAAATAATGCATGGGTGACCTTGTGTGTTTCCAAGGGTACCCCCTTGACATTCTTTGTTATAAACCTTGATATTGGCTCTATTGCGATGTCGAATAGAAGAGGCAAGAGCGGGCACCCCTGCCTTGTGCCTGAGTATAAAGGGAAAGCTGATGATATATAGCCTGGCAAGTGTATTTTTGCCATTGAATGTTCATATATTGTTTGCAGAAGTGTCACAAATTGCCCTTCAAATCCCATTCTTTGCATTACTGCCTTTAACCAATTTCTGTTTACATGGTCGAATGCTTTTTCCATATCTACACTGAAAATAGCACTTTCCTTGTATCTTTCAGGGTAAGCTCTCGCCTGTTACAAATTTTTTTTAAAACACTTTGCTTGCTGCGTGTTGATGCCGCTCGCTGCCACTTGCCGCCGATGAGCCGCTACTCGCCACGTAAGGGCCCCCCCCTGCCGATCAGTGCCAGGCAGCACTGAGGGGTGGATCGGGACTCCGTCTGACGTCACAATGTCGATGACGTCATCGCGATCATCGTCATGGCGACGGGGAAGCCCTCAAGGAAATCCCGTTCAGAATGGGATTTCCTTACGTGGGTACGCGCCGGCGGCGATCGAAAGGTAAGGGCGGACGCTGCAGGGAGGGGGGCATCATGTAGTTAGTGCTAGGCTAGCTACATGATTTAAAAAAAAATATTAAAAAAAACCTGCTGGGCCACCACCATGGCACAGTTAATAGAACGCCAGGGTGGTTAAAGGGAACTTTAACTGAGAGGGATATGGATGTTTCCTTTTAAACACTACTTGTCAGTCCTGCTGATCTCTTTGGCTGCAGTAGTGTCTGAATCACACACCTGAAACAAGCATGCAGCTAATCCAGTCTGACTTCAGTCAGAGCACTTGATCTGCATGCTTGTTGAGGGGCTGTGGCTAAAAGTATTAGAGACACAGGTGCAGCAGGAGAGTCAGGCAACTGGTATTATTTTAAAAGGAAAAATCCATATCCTTTTCAGATTAGATACCAGCGGCGTATCAATAGACCCTGCAAGGGATGCAGCCGCAGGGGGGCTCAGAAGCCACAGGGGGCCCCCTCCTGAGAGACTGACAACTAAGGGCAAGGAGAGAAAAAACTTTCTGCCCTCTGCACAATTGTTCTAATGACTGCATCTGCTCAGCCACTGATAACGAATCATACAGTTTTGCAGACAAAGATCTGTAGACAGTCCCTATTCAGTGTGCAGGGGGAGGGGGCCCCAGCCAAAGTTTTGCTGGCGGGCCCATTGATTTCTAGTTACGCCCCTGTTAGGTTCCCTTCAAGCTGGGGGTAGACTCAGGTGCGGCTATACTCGCAATTCAACCGCTATAACAGTTATCCTGGCGCAGCCGCAGAAGTCACAGAAACAAAACTGAATTTGTGGCCAAATACCATTTATGTCTCCAATTTTTCTTTCCAATAATCTTGGCATTGATATAATATTTTGTTTAGGACAGTCCACTCCTGCAGTATATATCACCCTCTCCATCATGTATCAGTATATATTAATAATTTTGTAGTTACACACCATTCTAAAGGTTCACAATAACCATGGAGAAGCTACTCAGAGCCACCAATCAGAATATTTGTTTTATTTAAAGGGGCACTAAGGCAAAAAAACTGTAAAATGTAAAATTCCTATGTACACATACAAATGTGTCTGTCACAAACTACTACATACAAATATTTCTGTCGCAAACAAAAAAACCCGCATCCTATCTGTTCTGTTGCAAAATCGCATCAGAATCCAATAGCCATGCCAATGCATAGCTATGAAGAATCGGATGAGATGTCCCAAAAATGCTGCGAGCACTACGTTTTTTTTTCCCCATACGCAAGTTCAGAAGCAGCCTATTGATTTTAATAAAAAAAGACAAAGACAAACACTTATATAGCGCTTTTCTCCTGGCGGACTCAAAGCACCAGAGCTGCAGCCACTAGGACGCGCTCTATAGGCAGTAGCAGTGATAGGGAGACTTGCCTAAGGTCCCCTGCTGAATAGGTGCTGGCTTACTGAACAGGCAGAGCCAAGATTCAAACCCAGGTCTCCCGTGTCAGAGGCAGAGCCCTTAACCATTACACTATTCAGCCTAATAGGCTGCAATCCTGAATCTGAATTCACGTGCAGGCAAAACGGGGATTTTGCATAAATGGAAATTCAGCCTTATGCTGCGTACACACTTGCGATAACGATCATTTACAAGGAACGATAATTACCAGATGAACAATATTGGAATGATTGGAATGCAACGATGGGATACAGCAATCATCATACACATATTAACGATTGTTCTCACAGAAAAGAACGATAAGAGGGAAATGTTGCGTACATATTTATACAAAATAATTAAAAACACACAAACATGGGGTTACAATAGATAAAAATATATGATAGCTAACTTGAAAACAGAGTTTGTTTGAAATTTAAAATGTAACAATCGTTACGTGCCGCGCTACACAGGAAGTACGGAAGCTGGGCAAAATCCAACGCAGGCGCATTGGCCCTTGTAACGATCGTGCTCGGCAGTGAACTGTACACACTATAGTTTTGTGACGATTGTCGTTCAATATTATCCGTCCTGTTGGATTTTTTCATCATGCTGATATTGTTCGTTCGTTGTTGTACTTAATAATTGTTTGGTAAACTTCTTTACCCAATTGTCATCAGACCGATCGTTAAGCTGCAGCTAGTAACGACCATAGTTGCAAGTGTGTACATAAGTCTCAGTAATGCTTAAAGGAATACTATCGATGTATGCATTTATTTGTAAATGCTGTATGTTGTAGCACACATTAGGACAAGTACTAGGAGCAATTTGATTCCTCACACAGCTGTTCCTCTCAGCTGTAAAATCCTCCGTCAGTTTTGGCGTCAGTGTTGGATACAAAATGTATCTAATACTGAGCTCCCAGAGGGCTAGACCATATCTCTGCACAGGGGAGTTGCTATCAACTCTTCAGTTTATAGTTTAATTATCACCTTGCTGAAAGAATCTTGTTCATATGGTGGTAAGGGGTTAAAGATTCTAGCAATGTGTGTTTATTATCTTTGCTTCTCTTGACTGATAAAGATACTAATAATGCTAATTGTAGACAGTGGTCTGCCCCTCTCAGCAGCTTGTAAAGTGGATGCAGCCTGGAGTGAATCACCTCAAGCAGGCAGCCAGTCTGAGTGTAAACACAGACTCCTGGAATAGCTAGTTATATTCCAGCAATATTCCAGCTCATTTAGTTACCTGTTACCACCTCAGATCAGCCTATTTCTCCTCATGTCTGCTGCATGCTGTGAGTGACACAGTGACATATTTGTGAGCTGTGTGACAGAGTAACCAAGCAGCTCAGGGTGACCCAAACTACTAAGAGCTGTGTGAGAAATGAATTTTTAAGCAGGGATAGCAAGAGAGAGACCTGGGTGAATAAATAAAGTGCCCCTAGCACTAGTGGTAATGTGTACACTAATATAGAGTATTAAAAAAAAGTCGTTTCAATCGATAGTATTCCTTTAATTATCCAACATAGCAATGCACAGGGCACAGGGTTATGAACAAGGCCATTCATTTAAGCACTGTCCATCATCTATTGCAGAAATGTGTGTTAGAGGTGGATAGAGCCGGGACAAGGTTCTCTAGCACCCAAGGCTGAGACCCCAAAGTGTTCCCCTCCATCCCTCCCACCCCAGCCGTCACACACTGATTGCTATTAGAATAAGAGGCTCCCCAGGGCCCCCAACACCTTAATCTCTAGTTATCTAGCTTGCCGTCACTGCCATGTATCTCCTATTCTTATTTCTCTCTGCTTCAAACACAATTGGGCAATGATAGCTTAGTGAGTTGTGTGCCCCTCCTACACTGCGCCCTGAGGCTGGAGCCTCTCTCGCCTCTGCCTCGGCGCGGCCTTGGAGGTGGAAGAGGAGGAGGTGGTGGGGGGTCCCTACAGAAAGTTTATTTTAAAAAACAGTGTTTTATTGGCACAGATGATGGTGCTTCAGAATTTGTATTTTGCTATTTCGGAGCCATTGCACTCTCTGAGAAAATATCTGAAGGTATATTTGGCATCAGAAAGACAGAGAAAGGTTAGTATCAGTAAGGATTACTGGTCAGGTTTAGGAGTTGTCAAGGGTGGTTGGTGCTAGTGCATGTGGAAAAAAGTTCTGTAGGTGTTTAGGTTTAAGCATCGAGACGATGTTACCATTAAGAGGGTGATATTAGGCACCAGGAAGGGGATTACATTACCAATAGATGTTCAGGTTAGATGTCAGGAAGGTTTCAGTTGGATATAAGGAGGAGGATATGGTTAAATGTCAGGAAGATCTCATAGTGGGGTAGTTGGAGGATGGGGGGAGTGGTAAATTGCAGAATGTTTACTGTGTGTTCCAAAGTCAGTAAAAATAATATATGTTCTCCAAAAATTCTCTGGGAGGAGAATTTTGCATAGCTAAACAGCCTAGGCTAAATATTACTGAAAGGGTAGGGGTTACATACCAAATATACAGCAATATATACATATAGGAAGTGTTTTTGATGCTGAAACCAGGATAATTAAAGTAAATGTGGGCATCTTGAATAATTTACTACATTCTACTATATTTCACTACAGTGCCTGTTTAAAGGACCACTAAAGCAAAGCTTTCATCTCTGTGCCACCTTTCATTTATTTATGTAATAATGTAGTGAAGAAAACATTCAATATACTTTGTGTAAATAAATAATTACTACTTTTAAGTATCTTCTTGCTCATCTATCGTCAGGGCTGCTTAGGGGAAACATTTGCATTCTTCACTGTACCGCCTAACAAAACATTACAGCCATTACAACATTGCAGTTAATGACACCTCAGCAACAGTGCAAACTAATGGCAGGTAGAAGCGATGGAAGATCCTTGTCCCTTTCTGCAGCCCTACTCCAGATGATGTGCTATAGCTGAATACTCACCTGATGACACAGGAAGATTGATCCCAGTGACGTCCTTGGAAGATGATTGTTTCCCGATCCATCTTCCTGCCGGCGGGTACACACGACACGATGGCACCCGACAGGCCCAGGTGGGAAGTCATGTGATTGTGGTACTAATCGTGCATCTGTACCCACGTCATAAGATCGCAGAAAGAAAAATCGTTGTGGAAATCACGTAGTGGGTACTGGCCTTATCAGGTATTAAAGGAAACCTGAAGCGAGTAAAATTATTTAAAATAAACCCATGACATAGCTGCAAATGAATATTACATCCTTACCTCACCGTCGGTTCCTCTCAGAAGCTCACCATTTTCTTCTTACAGTGTTCCCTTCCAGTTCTGACAACATTTTGTCAGAACTGAAATATACCAGTTGCTGTCAGTTATACATCAGCAGCTGTCAGTTACAACTGAATGTGC